>NW_028324308.1:6807500-7040000 GCF_058129835.1 Hydra viridissima | reverse complement strand
TATTGTCTCTAATCTTTAACTACTAAGTTATCAAAGTCACAGCTTTGGGTGGTTGTGAAATGTAACCAATCATTTTGAGTTGTGTTGATTCAGCTGTAGAGTGTCTAAGCCTGCCATAAGGTTAAAAGATCAACTATTTCTGAATTTTAATTGTATTGTGTAAATATATTTTTAATTATACACAACAATGTATGCGTAGGTATTGTTGCATTAAAACTGATACAAAAGTTTGACAGTGTGAAAGGAAAAGTGAAACACAAGAAAAGTGCAAAAAAAAATTTTTATAACTATCTCATAAAGATTTATGCTAATATCCATATGGAATAGGTTTTTGTTACTTGCAAAGTAAGAAATCTTTATTTTAATAAAACCTGAACAACGTTAATAAAAACTCACTTTTTAAGTTTACTAATCTACTAATCTTAGCCTAAGACAGATTATGCATTTAAAATCCTTTAAAAATACCTAAAGTTTCTAATAGTCAAAAAAAACTTAAAACACTTTATATGGCTAAAGTATAAATTTTCTGCATCTAAATTCTTAAGACAATAAAAAAATACATTCTGAACATATTATTCTTTTTCAACAAGTTCAGCTATATCTTATGCTTTGGGTGCTGAAACCATATCTAGCATCATTTTTTTTTTTGTATCTACATTTCTCTTACAATGTGACCTTGATTGTATTTAAAAATGGGGCAATTACTTGGCTGATACTGTTTTTTTGTTTAATTAGATATTTTAACACAAATTTGTTAATTACAACTCATTGCATATATATAAATATTTAGGGCAAAAAGCTGTCAACAAAAGCAATCAACATAAGTTTATGTTGACTAAAAGAAAACAAACAGTTGTAAACTGTTCATTTAGATTTACTGCATGTTTTATTATGCTTACAGGCACAGGTATAAGATAAAAAATGAATTTCTCACATTCTGTATATTTCTGATAAGAAAAAATTATAGTGAAATGACTTTTATTATCATTTTTGACACAGAACACCCAAAAACATAAAAGTTCTAAAATTAAAAAGTCCTCAATTATAAAACAAATAAATTGTTTCAGCAGAAAAAAAAAAAAGAAAAATTAATGAAAACATATTTTTATCAAAATTAAAGAAATTTTGTTTGAAATATATAATATCCAAGATCTTAATATTATTTAGTCTTTTTATGATTTTTAAATTGAAAAAAAAACAACAGTTTCTAGAAAACAATACTGTAAGTGTAGTATCATCAGAAGAAGATTTTGAAAACAACCACAAGGTCAAAAATGTTTTTTGCATCAGAATTTTTAAGTTTTTTAAATTGTGAGAATGATAACAAAATTTTAATTCCTAACTTAAAAAAAGTAATGGCAGGCTACACAAATTTGTCTCCTATTTGAATACATACTTTACCTCCCCTCACTGTAATGTCTTCTTGATTTTCTTTTATAGCAAGCTGATTTTCTTGTTAGTAATTCTGTCAGCTTTTCAACATTCAATGGAGTGGAAACTTCAACATTTGATGTGTGCCATGACAAGGGAACTTATGATGCAATCAGTTTGCGTGATGATGCAGCTGAAGCAAGACAAAAATATTTAAATACCCTAAATGAAATAATGGTCACCAATTCTTTATTTGTAATAACATCTTGTAATTGGACTTTGAATGAACTGAAGGCTCATTTTCAAGAGTGTAAGTTTATTTCCATAGTTTCAAAAGTACAAGAATAAAGTTATTTAGTATATCAATCTTTAGAATTAATTAATCCATCATGTGACTCATCAACTCAGACAAAACATGACAATTATTGTTTCAGTCAGCAGTTCTGTGGATTAATAAAGTTTCAGTCATCACTAAATACAGCCTGAAAATAGCAAATATTTTTCCTACAGTTTGCCTGAAACTTAAAATCAAGAATGAAACAATAAAGCTTTTAGGATTATACTTTCAAGGTTCTCAGAAACTTAATTGCAAGAGGATGGTAGACTATTTTGAGAGTATACAGTTACATTGAAATGTACTTTGTGTATTTACTTAATGCAAATTTATGTTTGATGTGTTTTTATATTTTAGCTGAATAAATTGTAATAAAACCCAAGAGACATTTAGCATAATTTTAAATTTTTTTAGTGAAGGATAGATTTGTATTAAGTATTTAAATAGGGATTTTAGTTTTGGTTTTTATCTAGTTAATTTTGACTTTAAATTGTTTATTTTTAAGCATTCATATTGATTTTTAGTTCAGTTTTAGTTTTGACCAATAATTTGACTTTTTTTTTTTATTTATTCTTGAACTTTAAATACTTTTTCACAAACAATATCAATCTAACCTCTGAAATAATATTAGCCTATAACTTATGTACTTTTATGTTAATGGCATCTCACAAAACATTGAAAAGAGCTAATCAAAAGTTTCATTCATCTAAAGTTAACTGATCAAATAAAATTAAACTTATTTAGTTATGCTCTTACTTCTTCTTTACAACTTCAGCAAATCAAAAAGCTGATGTTTGACACTGCTGTCTTTTGCTGAATGCATTGTCAAGAGCTTTTTGCTTAGAGGACTTTTTGCTTGAAAGGATTTGTCTTCCTGAACTCTGAAAGACTGAATTTAAGGGGGCAGATATTGAGCTCTACCTCGATGGCCTAAAGTCTTCACCAATAAGTTGAAAAAGACCCAGTCAACAGTTTACACCAATATTGATCAGTGTAAGAAGTTTGGCCGCATTAACAGGAAGCCTGGCAGTGGAAAAATGAGCAAAGCTTGAACCCCTTTTTTTATTTTCTGTCTGTGATCAAATTTGTCAAAATTTAGTCCAAGCATAAGGAAGATTGGTTTACAGCTGAAGGTGTCAGAGCATAAATTTTTACAGTAAATTCAGTCTAATGATCAATGAGGTACCTGAGAATGTTAAAAAAAAATTTCAGACAAAACATCCTGTGTCAGTGATGGTCTTAGGCCTCATTTCCTCATTTTGGTGGCAAAGTCTCTCAAGCCTCCAGTGTTCATCAAGACCAATGTCAAAGTGGACACAAAAATTTAACTGGATTTCCTATAAAAATGTGTCAAGCCTTGCATAGTCTACACTACACTTCGAAAGACAATGCTTTTGTTAACACTGGCTTACATATTTAATAGTTCCTTTATAATATGTAGTTCAAGTCTTTTATTTAAAATACATTTGTTTCCCCAGTTACTTGTTCTTGATCAAGGTTATATTGTAGTTTTGATCAAGTTATGAAATTTACGGTCATGTATGGTACAAAACTGACCTTGGAAGCTCAATTGCCACCTGCAAATAATGATGAATAAATAGTGAAGAATTAAGTACTGCAAGTCTTTCTTTGAAAGAACAGTTGGAGGTAATTAAGCAGAAAAAGAGAAATTTTCCTATAAAGTCCTATGGAAGGAATGTGCCTCATACAAGGTAAGCAGAAGTAAGGCTGCCAGTTTGTATTTAGTGGAGTAAAATTTATGCACAATTTAGCAGATATCTGTAGAGAGTGAATGTGCTTTTGGTGCATGCAGCTTATGTTACTAAGTTAAAAAGTATTTCATAACTCCACAATTGATTCTCTATGCTTTCTGCAAAATTAGTATAAAAAAAAGTTTGAACTATATGATTGTGTCAAATGTTAGGAAGCTTAAAATATAACCATTCTCTGTATCAAGGAAAATTAAGCTTTTAGTTTTTGCTGGTTTACTGGTAATTTTATTCATACACTGTTTCCAGTATTTGCCTACAACTGCATTAACCAACAAGATGATAAGTTTGACAGTTTTTCACTTTCATTAGTTAATGATAGTGAAAAACTGTCAAACTTATCATCTTGTTGGTTAATGCAGCCTTTTTTTTTTAAAAAAAAATAATTTATTAATTAAAAGTATCAAATGTTAATAGTTTAGTAAGAAAAATTACAATTCTTATTTGATTTTAAATTTCAAGCAACATATAGGAAGTTGTTTTTTTTTTCATTCATCCATCTAAGAAACCACTAATATATATATATATATATATATATATATATATATATATATATATATATATATATATATATATATATATATATATATATATATATATATATATATATATATAATTTGTTAAGGGGATACAAAAGTTCTTGTTATATATATAATTTATTAAGGGGATACAAAAGTTCTTGTAATATATTTAAATTTATTTTTTGAAATAAAACTAAAATAAAGAAATCTTTTTTTTATTTTAGTTTTATTTCAAAAAATAAATTTAAATGTATTAGTCATAATTAAAGTAATTTTCATTATAATCAATGATCTTTTGCTATCTTGGATACTAACCCTGTAGAATGATATTAGTTCGGACAGAAAAAAAAGTATTAGTTTGTAAAATCTCAACAATTTATATTAAATTAAAATATTTTTTTATCTCTAGATTTTAAATTTATTGGTCACATCCCTGCACCTTCATTTCAGTTTGGTGGGCAATCTGGATCAACTGTTTCAACTGCAATATTTTGTAAATGTACGTAAACAGTCTATTGAAATGCTGACATGAAGATGTTTAGCAGAGTTGTTTTCATTGTTATTGACAATTTATTTTCAAAACAATATCTCTAGTAGTTTGTGAAAATCCATCAAATTAAACTTGTGGTTTTTTGTGCTCTGCCAGATATCTGGTATTTTCCTTTTTCTTTATTTATATAAAGTTATGTAAGATACTAAACAATTAGTAAAAGTTTTGGAATGGAAAAGCATCTTTTTATTTCAAATGGCTACTTTGAGAACGTTGTTACAATTATGTAATAAGGCAAGTTAATAAATATAGGAAAAGTTTAACTTGCTATTTGTTGTTTATTATTAGATAACTAAAATTGTGTATATTAGAGTATTATCTGATAGTTACAAAATGTATACTATATATACATATTGTAAGTATGAGTACTATATAATATGAGAACTATTTAAAAATCACAATTTTGATATAGAACAGGGTGCCAGTCAAAAGCTAAAAAGAAAAAAACAAGTTTTTTGAAATAAATAATCTTAAAAATATATCTTTGCAAAGTTTAGGTTCTTTTGAAGGAAATTCATTTTCTCTGGCAGCCCTTATTCGAGTATTCAAATTTTCTGATGATAATGCCTCATGTTAAAAAGGGAAACGTTAAAAAAGTTAAAAGAAACTGTTCTCCTAAAACATTTTTCAGCTCTTCCAGTGATATTAAATTACCATCAATTTTTTTAGAACCTATTGGGGAAATGATTCAATCTTGGTTTGCTGTCTTAATCAAAAGATAAAAAATCAGGAAAACATGAAATTAAAACTGAACCAGATGATTCCCATTGAAACATTTGAGCCATTGCATACCCTTAGTATAAGAATATTGTATAAGAATCATACAAACTAGCCAAATCTTCATTTTAAAGCTTAAATGGTGTGGCCATATCGAGTATCCATTTTGATGCTTTTCCTAAATATTCTGACATTGTAATGGAAAAAGATGAAGTTCTAGCAAGTACTGTAGTAAACTTCATTGAAAAAGTATTAAAAACAAACTTTCCAAAGAAGTGCATGGTCAGCATGTTCTTTCTAAAGAAATGCTAAAATGCTAATTGTCTTTTATCATTTCTTCTGTATAATAAATTTTAAAATAATTTGAGTAAAACAACTTTGATTTCATAAACCAAGTTTTGTAAAAAAAGTTAGGTGTCAATAAGTTACTTTGTTAGATATCACAGTTGAAAGAACTTGAAGTCATTTTTTACAAATTTGAATTTTTTTAAATCATCTAGCTTGCAACTGAATTTCAAACTTGTTCAATTGACTTTGAATTGAATTATTCAAAATATTTTGTAATTCATAATAGTTTTTTAATAGGACTTTTTTTTGAAATAATGCAGCTGGTTGTTTGAAAATTGATAATTCAGCTGTGTAAATTTGATTCTCAAATATCATATTGGTACACAAGTCAATTGAAACTGCAACAGAGAAATCAGGTTCTACCAGACCATTTCTGTTTGAATTGTTCTATTGAAAGTAGCGATTTAAGTTTTATTGCTGTTGGCCTATCATTCTAACTTCCTTCGTATCATATAAAAGAAAGAACTTCCTATGCGGTCCTGATTGAATTGGACTGTGCAAATGTAAAAAAAATGTGCTATCTGTTAAATCCAAAGCCAGTTAAGTACCATTACATTTGTCCAAAATATAGGATGCTTACATATACTTCCAAGAGAATATTTTCCCTTCTGACACTGTTTCATGTCATATTGAATGTTCCTAACATTCTTTGTTGTGGTGGGTCAGTTATATTCAGATTTGTTCGTAGTTTCCACTTGCAATTTTAGCAAGACTAAAACATAATAGAAAATCCAAGTTCTAGGTTCCTAATAGCTTTTCCAAGAAACATCAAAATTGATCTAAAATCAAAAATATTGTAACAATAGTCAGCTGGAATAATTAGCCGGAATAATTAGAGAAATCCAAGTTGAAGCCTAATTGCATCATATTCATTATGAGTATTTTATATGAATTTTAGTTAATAAAACTCTATATCAAAATCCTAAAACTGCAGCTGATTAGTAAAACTATATTATAACAACCTGATGGCTACATAAAAGAATGGCATATTTTACATATTAATGCACTTAAATCTAAAAAAAACTTAATCCAAAAAGTGGTATACACCTTTCCTAAAACATTTGTAAAATACCTATAGTATTCGTTGAAGACAATTTTGAACTACTGCTTTATTTTTTGTTTGGTAGGTGATCACATTTCTTAATCACTTATGAGACTGGATCACTTGCTGCTTTCCCTGATTTCTCAATTCCAAAATTTGATAAAATATTTATGTTTGATTTACCAGTTACAAGTTTGCTAATGATTTATCTTATTTTATGATCTTTAAAGAATGAAGAGATGATGACCCTAAGTTCTACTCAATGTGAACTGGTGAGGTTTAAGCAATTTTTTTTTGTCTTTTTTTTTCCATTTTGAGTGCATTAACAATAATTTTCTTCATTTTAGGTTCATTCATATCATGAAATCTGTATGCTGACCTACAAAAAAATCTTATAAAAATGATGCTATTTTCAAAGCTATGTTTTAAATTTTTTTTTTATGAGACACTGTGATATATAATTTTACAAAATCTTTTTTTGTTTTACATTTTATCAGTGATGGCTTTCATATAGTTGAATTGTACATTCATACTTTGACATAATAAATCTAAAAAAAAAAATGCTAAAAATTATTGCTGGCATTTTTATTTGTTGTTTAAAACTTTTTTTTTTTTTTTTTTACATATTTTCATTTAGGAAAAATTTTTTAAAATATGATTCAATCATTATTTTTGAATCAATATTATTTTTAAAAACATGAATGTTGCAAATGTAGGACATTTTTTAAATACAAAACTTAACCCTATCTGCACTATAATACCTTATACATATCGTTGTAGTAATAGCATGTGTTTGTCATATAATATGTGCTTATAGTTTATAGTTTACTATATACTTCTTATATGTTTTTTTTTTTTTTTCTCATGTTTCATTTACATTTTTTATACAGTTAAAATGATTCTAAAAAGTATACAACATAGTTCTATAGATTTTCAGTTTCAAATTTAAAGCTATAATTCTATAGACTCTGTTTTATACTTTTTAAAGGCATTTTAAAAACTGCCTTTTGGCCAAAAAATCCCTTCCTATTGCAGATAGACGAAATGGGTAAACAAATAAGCATGAGTTCATCAATTTAAAAAAAAATACAAAGTTAAGTCTTTGGATACCATCTTCTCTAGGTTGCTAAAGCAATACATTAAAATTATAGTTTTAATTGTTGTTCTCAATTTCTTTAGAATTGAATTTTTTTGGTTCAAACATGTTATCATACTGGTTTGCAAGAGTGTGTATTGTTTTCATCGTTCTTTTACTGGCTTTTTATATTTTATTCCCCACAAGTTTTCATTACACAGTTTCCTATGCCAAACTTATATCTAACATGGTTTACACTGATCATGAGCGACATAAAATTGAAGAGCGCTTATCTTGGCAGCAAGAGTACCATTTGCAAGAAATGGAGATGCTATTTAACCAGCAGTTATGTGAAAAAAGTCGTCCACCACATTCTAGAGTAGCATGGCTGACTGCAATGATGAATGACAATTATGCTATTGGTGCTATTTATTTAGCTTATGTTATTCAAAAACTGTCTTGTCACCATAAAATGATCGCTTTAGTATCAGATGGTGTTACTAAAAAATCACAAGATGCACTGAAAAAAGCAGGTTATGAAGTGCGGCAAGTTGAGGCTCTTGATTGTGACTGGATGGATCGCAGAAAAGGTATTACTGAACGTCATCTTGGATTACCTGGTACCCATATGCGTTTTCATGCTTGGAACTTCACCGAGTATGAAAGCATTGTTTATTTAGATCCCGACGTAATGCCTCTTAGTAACATAGATGAACTTTTTTGGTTAGATGCTGAGATGGCAGCTAGTTATTGTGCACGACCAGGAATACTTGATCCTTGTTTCAATGCTGGTCTGCTAATGTTTAAGCCTAGTGCTAAAAGTTATAATGAAATTATGAATATGTGGTCAGGTTTATCTACTGGAATGAATTGCCCAAATGATCAGGTATTATTATGGCATTATTATGCTGACAATAACAAATGGCTGCCCTTGCCTTATGCATATAATGTACGAAGATATTTGTATCATCCTATGAAAGTATATCACTTTGCTTGTTGTCTGACAAAAAAAGCTTGGCAAATGCCACGACCTTCTGAAATTGAACTTCGCACTTTTAAAGGGCCATTAACTGAGCCTAATGAAGTTGTGCTTTTGTGGTGGAAGTATTTTAGTGATGCACTTCACTATTTTGAACTAAATCAATGGTACAAAGAAATTAAAAACACCATATAAATTATTAGTTTGATTTCTGTATAATAACTTTCTTAATGTTAAAAAATAACTTGCTAAAATTATTATCTGAAACAATCATTACAATATGTTTTTATAAGTATTGGTTGTTTAATAAAAAATCTTTGTTCTATCTTTATTTAATTAACAACATCTTTTTTTATTCATATTGCAATCTTTGAGTTTTTGTTTTTTTTTTACTTGTAGTAAATATTTTTTGGTCTTTTTTAATTCATTGATTTAATAATCCTTAGTCAATTTTTGTTGTTTGTAAATTGTAAACAAATTGTAAACTGCTTTACATAAAATGGACTCTAACTTATTGACTTTATGGAGAGTAAATTTTGGAAATTGCATTTTATATGCATACACAAACTATTTTCAAACCAATTTAAATCTCAAATCAGTTGTTTTAATCAAGATGATTTTAATGTTTGGTCTAAAGCACTTTTTAAGTTCTTCCAATTGCCTTGATTATACTTGTTTACTTTTTACAAGTGATAATCACATGATGTATGCTATACAGGATATTATGGAGATCAATTATCAGTTACTGTTTATCACATTTTGCTTTATGCATTTTGTATTGTTTATTGTGTTTATATTATTTTTATCATGAAGTAAAATGGTGCGAAAAAAGCAACGGTATTTTGTTGTTGAAATCTTCTATGAAGATGATAGAGTAGATTTTAATCTCAGCAAAGAGGATATTTTTTATGCTATTCGTTCATCTATTCAAGAACTCTATGGAGATTATGGGATCGGTGCATTTTCATTGGATGTGTTTGTTAAATATGTTAACCCATATACAAAACTTTTCTTCTTACAAGCTCCTCGGGAGTATCAAGTTGAAGTTAGAACTTGCTTGAGTTTTATCAAAATGCTGCGTAATTATTTATGTTTACTCAATTGTATATATGTCACTGCAACAATAAAGTCAGCAGAACTGTTTCTACTTCAGAGAGATAAAGAGAAACTTCATGCACTCTATAAGAACTGCAATAATGTTAGTGATCGAGCAAAAATAATGGAATGTATGAAAAAACTTAATATTGATGTACTGAATGGTTTGTGATGGAAGTTTTACTGGAGACTCCCCAAAGAGTAAACCACTACCATCAAATTTAAAACAACAGAAAAACATTTTCATGTTGTACTTTAAGACGTATACATTTTATTGACATAAATTTTTTAATTGATAGATAATATTTTTTTTTTAAATTAAAATTTGATTTTTAAAATCAAACAATAATTAAAATTTATCTAAATTTTTCTAAAAACTGTAGGGTTAAAAGTAATATTTTCTTTCTATTTTAGACTTTGATTGGTATTTCAATTATCTATTTGTGTTATTTTTTGTTTTCAAAATCTTGTTTTTCATTTGTAATTGCTTCTTATTAAAAATTAGTCTTGATGGATTACAACAGGTTTAATGAATTTTTTAGCTAAGTATCAAGAAATGTCTTTTATTCTCCTCTGTCTTTTGTTTACTTGTGGTCAAATCACAGTTAAATCTCTGAAAATAGTTGAACAAAAGAACTTTGTGTTTACAGAAGAAAACTGGGAAAAAATGTTAGAAGGAGAATGGCTTGTAAAGTTGTGAGTAATGTAATCATCCAGTTTAAAATTGTTTATTAACATTAATTTTTTTTTTTTCATTAAATAATGGAAGTCTCATAACAACTTTTTTTCTATCTTTGATTATAGTATATATGATATTTTCTCTTGAAATTTTGAGTCTTTTCTTTGTAGCTATGCTCCATGGTGTCCTGCTTGTCGTGCATTAGAGAATGATTGGTTGCAACTTGCTGACTGGGCAGATGAATATTTTTCGTCTGTATCTATTGGAAGTGTTGATGTTACATTGCAAGCAGGTAGTTCAAGTTGTTGCAATTGTTGTTTACCTTTTTAATTTAAATGTTTCAGCAGTAAAATCTTGAAAGTATTTTTTTGAGTATAAATGCTGTATGTGCAAGGAATATTCTTTGTTGATTTTTAAGTATCCATGTTGTTACAAGAACTATTTTCCAAATTTCAATTTTATCAATAATTATATGCATATAAACAGTAAGTCTCTATAAAAATTTTCAGCATTAAATGGAAGATTTTTGGTCACATCTCTGCCTACAATTCTGCAGTAAGTACATAATATATTCTGCAGTAAGTATATAATATATTATGTAGTATACAAAATCATTGTTTGAAGTTGTTTAATTAGTTGATAGGATTTTTGTTAACCATTTTCCTCTGTTAATGCAAATAATGTTAAATTATTTATGGAAGTAAGGAAGCCAAGAAGAAAGTTCCTTTGCTTCACATAAAAATGGCTATCCTATGGAAGTTAAAAAGTTAGATAATCAAGGCTCAGTATTTTAAGAGTAAATGATTATGAACATTTAAAATGTCTTAAACCGGATGGAAGCCAACTAGTAAATTGATCATTAAAATCAGTATTAACAAAGACTTTTTAATTTAGTGTTATTAATGGTGAGTTTCGTGTGTACAAACATAGTAGAGAACTTAGTGAGTTAAAACAGTTTATAACTGAAAAAAAATGGACAGAAATTGAGCCAACATCATCATGGACGAGCCCTAACTCGTTTTTGTAAGCTTTCTTTTTTCTTGTTTTTTTCTTTGTAATGTTTTACCTCTTATTTTTTTTTTTTGTTTTTTTGGAGCTTCTGTCATCGCATTACTTTTCTCTTATCACATTTCTAGAATGAATGGAATGAGTAAAGTATTCAGTCTGTCAATGAAATTAAAGGTTTGTTTGCAAATCAATATCAAGAAGTATAATCAATATTTTCCTATTTCACATTTTGTTAAGAATATTGCAATAGTATTCATCTTTTATAGTTTTATCATAAGTTGTTCAATAGTTTAATCATAAGATGTTTTCATTCTCAAGTTTTTCAAGTTTTGGTTGTTTTGGTTTTTTTTTGGTTTAGGATTTTCACAGCACATTACATGATGACTATAATGTACCTTCTTGGATATCTTTTCTAATATTTGGTTTAATTGTGATTATTCTTGGGTTGCTGCTTGGTATTGTGAGTGACTCAATTTCTTTTAACTTAGTATAATGTAACTAAGTATAATGTAAACTATTGGTTCAGAAGGTACACAATGTTTGTCTTTTTTTTTATTCTAATTTATACAATTTTAATAGTATTATTTAAAAAAACTTTTTTTTTTAAAGGTGTTAATTTTTATTTCGGATTGGATTTATCCCCCTGAATCAAATTCATCTGTTACATTAAACAAAAAGGATGATGATGTAGTTCAGCCTGATGATGTAATACCAGAAAAGCAACAGGCTGAGGCAAAGAAAAAGGCAATTTTTTTTTTTTTCATATTCTTCTACATTCTTGATAGTGTTAGGTTAGATTTAAATAAACTTTGATATTGAAGTATCGAAATATAATTCCTATTGAACTCAGCACTTCAATAGAAATTATATTTCTAGATTCTATATGTAGTCTGTACATCAAAAATATTTTTGTTCAAAATGCAACTATTTTATAAGGATATCAAATGTGCTAACATGACCCAGACTGTTTGGTAATATGATTACCACAACAAAAAAATGACATCTCAGTAGTTAATTGTAAACTTATAAATATTTTAACAAAATTTTTTATGGGATAAGTAATAATAGGCTTAAATTAACTGAATTTTGCAGGATTGTTCCTCAGTCATCAATAAAGATATTATGTAAGTCCCGATGAGAAAAAATAATTGTTGAAAAAAATGGATGTTGGAAACAAACTTAAAAATGTAATACAAAACAGTTTAATATTGTAATATATTTTAAATTCAAAAAAAAAATTTGAAATGGATGTAAATAAGGATAAACATTAAAATAAATCCTGCCTTAAGTTGAACTTTTATTTACTGTTTTTTTCTATTACAGTAGGAAGCAGCACAGCTTTTATAGAGTTGCATGTGCATGCTTATTTTACCTGGTAATTGTATGCCAACAGTGAATTGTAGCTCAAAAATTCTAATCTAGTAATGACAAAATGAATGCCCATATATCTAGTCCAGAGATTTTTCTACATGAAAAGTTTTTCAACCTCATTATTGGGCTCTTACTATAAATTGAATACACTGCTATTTGTAATTACTGGACATTTAAGCGCTATTATTTGTAAACACTTTGTATTTAAACACACTACTATTTGTAACTGTTTTACATTGAGCACCCTACTATCTGTAACCACTGTATAAAAGTGATCAAATTTTAGCCATATTTTCAATTAAGTCACAGATATGTACTTCCATGCTCATATTACACAAATGCCTCAATATTACCTCAATCTGCCCTTTAATTATCTTTTACCTATCTTTTCATAAGATCACTATTAAGTTTTATTACACTAACTTGTATGTTTTTTTGCTGAATTGATTCATGATCAGCACTCCAGTTAAAATTTACTCTTTTGTTGGCTATTATGATCCAACTCTTTTTAAATAATTTATACAAAAAGAGGCTCCATGATAAATACTATGCAGAGGTCTTTTTTTTTTTTTTTTTTGCACACTTTTATTATTTAAACTTAAGATCATCTCTAATTTTTGAATATCAGAGGATTTCTTAATTTTGTGTTTTTAATACTTTTATGTTTTACTTTAGGAGGATGTTGATGAAGTTGATAAAAGTACAGTTCGTCAAAGAAAGGTTTTATTTAGTTCAATAAGTTTTTTTTTTTATTAATCTTAGTTTTAATTAACTCTCAAATCTCTCTCTTTATTTTCATAGGTTGAAGAAACTAAAAGTGAATCTTAGTAACGAACAGTTAAAAAACAATGAAGAAATCACCACGAATAAAAAAAATATATATTTGATGATGTTTTAAATGACATTCTTTAAAATCTTTTATTTACATTGTTGGCAAAGTATTAATACCTTAACAAACCTTCTACATTTAAAAAAAGTTTAGAAAAAAAAAAAGATTCAAATAATTACTATTTTGAATGAAATAAAATTTTTAACTATTTTTAATTAGAAATAAAGCTTGAGTTTTTAAATGATTATAAATATGGTAGAATATACTTCTAAAAACCTTTTTTTGGTTATCTTTTATATGCAGATTTAACTTTATAGTGGGAAGAATGCAAGCTTGTTTCTGAACTTATTGAAAAATTTGCTAATCTTAGTATTTATATCTGAAAAGTAGAACTGTAAAATAGGATTTTACATAATTGTAATGACACTTTGAAAAAATGTTGAATGTAAAATAGTGTAATTTGCTGATGCTGTCTTACATTGAACATTTACGTTGATTTTTGTGATTTATGTGTTAGTAAAATTTCATTGACTAATTTTTAAAATTTAGCTTGTTACATTAGATGCACTGATAACTAAGAAATTATTTTAAATGGTATTTATGCAATTTTTACCTACTATTTTTATTCTAGCAAAATCTGGGTGCAATTTTTAAATAAGTCATAAAAGTTATGATTTTTTAAACCAATACTTTGGTTGATACCAATCATTATGGCTTCATTATGGTTTGTACCAACTGTAACTATAGTTGATACAATCCATAATGAAGTCATAAGAATTTTTTTTTTTTTTTTTTTTTTCCCAGTTAAACAGCTTTTAATGTCAAATTTAGCTTCTTTCTAAAAAATCTACTTATTTTTAATTTTTTCTTCTCTTTTTTTTATTGATATTGAAATTAAATCTAGAACTTTTTTATCACATACTTTATCCAAAGTGTTCTCTCTTGTGGTCTTATATTTAAATGTCAAGGCCATTATTGATCATTATGATTTGCTAAAAGGAATTTTTAAAAGAAGTTTGTTTTTAATGTCAAATTAAAAAAAATTTCATAGAAATGTTAACTTGTAGAAATTACAGAGATGAGTATCAACATTGATTTTAAAGTTATTTTTTCATCAAGTAATGAGGATGGTTACAGTCCATATGATTTGGAGGTAATAAAGAAGATCCTTCTCAAATTATAATAATGATTTTTGTTTAACATATTTAAAGATTTTTGTTTAAAAAACGATAATTAATAAAAGAATTGAAAAATCTAATTTTCTTTAGACTTACAACTCAACTTCAAAAGGTTGGCAATCATCCAGGTATCACTCATCCTTCTATTATGTTTTTAATTCATGGTTCAAACTCAAAAACTGCAAAAACATTAAGCTAAAAAAGTTATAATAAAATCAGTGAAATGGGATTGTATTTGTTTTCATATTTGTTTTCATTTGAATTATAATTTCTTTTTTCATTTTTTCTATAAAGATCTTACACCTTCTATTAAATTAAAAACATGCCTACCATTTAGATGTGACTTAATTATTTATAGATGTGGCTTAATTATTTTCTTTTCTTCATCTTCTTCTTATTGTTGTTGTTATTGTTGTTATCATTAACTAATTATATTATTAAATTTCCCATATATGATGCAGTTGAACTCTTTATCAAAATGAAGTGCATTTGAATACCTTTTTCATATTCAGAATGCTAAAAAAGTTAGCTGTTGTAAATGTTGTCACTTGTAAAGAAATGTTGCTTATGGATTAAAACAAAAAGTTTTCCGATTTGTTTTTTCTAAATAGTTTGAAGGCTTCTTTTAATCTCTCAAAAGAAAAATTTTTGTGTAAAATTAACTCCCACATGGTTTCTATAAAAAAAATTTCTTTTGCTTTTTAGATTTTGTGAGTATCCGCAAGAATTAATTTTAATGTTAAGCCAAACAACCAAGATTAGTAAAATACAAATTCTTTCTCATCATTGTAATATAGGTATGTCTAATATTATTTTAATTGTCTTTTGTTAAAGTTTTGAATATATATATATATATATATATATATATATATATATATATATATATATATATATATATATATATATATATATATATATATATATATATATATATATATATATATATATATATATATATATATATATATATATATATATATATTAGTTATAGCCTTTTTCATCCAGTAAATCAGTGTAATCCTATCCTGGAATAATAGATATTTTCTTATATGGATTTTTATTAATAATTTCTTTTTTATTTCTTGTTTTATTCTATGAAAGTTTTTCTTAAATTTTTAGCAAGCAAGATTGAGATCTTTGTTAGTTCACCAACAAACATTGAGAATTCTCTTGAACAAAGTTTGACATCTAGCAAGTTTAAACGATTAGGGTAAAATGTGGTGGCATTTTTTTTTTTTTTTAATACTTTTAGCAAAGAAAATCAGGCAGTACATGTTATGTTTTTTAGGTATGTTATTATGTCTTCAAATGAAAATTCCAATTTTAAGGTATTTTTATCACTTTTTTCTATAAAGTTTCACAATTGAACTTGTGTGAATAAAATTTTTAATAAAAGTTTTGTACTAGTTTAAGTCCTCAAATTTAGGCTTGTGAGTTAAAATCTGTACATATCTCAGCAGAATGCTTGTTTGTTAAACTTGTTGTGCATAAAAATCATATCAATAAACTCAACTTATATAACCAGGTATGTACAAGTCAATTCTTCTGTGACAATGTGTTAGTAATTTTAAAAATTTTATTCTGGAAAAAGTATTTCAACAAAACACATAAAAAAACTATTTAACTGGCTTTGTTCAAAAATGTTTTTTTCATTTTATTTTTCTACTTTACATTCTTCAACTTTTTATGTATTAAATGTTAGCTATTTTAGTATGTTAAACAACAGGTATCCATAATTGGAGTCAAAATTATTGGTTCACCGTGTTTTGTAAAAGATGCAGGGTTAAATAAAAAATTCAATGTAAGTTTTCTTTTTTAGGTTTCAAATATTTAATTCCAACGTTTTAAAGCGACAATTAATAGCAAATAAAAAAATTGTTTTAGGATCAAGAAACTGCTTTTCTATTTAAAAAGTTAGAAGAAAAGATAAGGTTGGCAGTGCTTGGTATGTGTTTTTTTTTTTTTTTATATATTAGATGTTTTTTGAGCCAAATTCAAGTTTATGATTTTCAGATTTACAGGATGCGCACAATATTTAACAATTAAATCATAGTTTTTGAAAAAATCCAATTTTCTCAGGAAATACTGATCAGATTTGAATAAAACCAACTTCATTTTAAAACTGGATTTATCCTCTTACCTTTTACTCAATGAAATTACCAATGACACACCAATGACAACTTCAATATGGAACCTGATGCAGCTATTAATGATTGGTTACTTTAACAAGACCTTGAGTTCTTTCTTGATCCTTGTGACCAACTCTTCCTTGGTATTGCATGAGCACTTGTTGATCCATCTTTCAATTGTGCTCCGCCCAAAAAGTCTGTAGAATTTAAGTTCAGTGAGTTTGAGGATCAAACATTAGGACCAACATAGTCATAAAAATTCTTGCTCAGCAATTTTTGTGATATGCATGGTGCTGAGTCTTTTTGCCACACATATGAGCAGCAGCCTTTTTTATTCAGGGCAATGTATGTTCCTTAGGACCTTCAAATACTTTTCTGTATTCTTCCTCAAGCTCTTGGGGAAGAAATATGATCCTACTCTCTGAGAAAATTACTCCAAAGACCATGAAAGCAGTTGGATCCTGTTTTCATGACCTTGTGTACATCCTTTGGCACATAGCAAGTAAATGTTTGTTCTGGTTTTTATTTTTTTGGTACTGACTGAAGTTCTTTATATCAAAGAAGAACCAGATCAGGCCCTGCTGTAAGTAGTGTTTCAACTTGTTGAGCAGTTCAACAGTTCTTTAGTCACTTTTCTTTAGCCTTTTTGGTAAGCTGCTGTCCCTCTTTCATCTTTCGTCCCTCTTTCATGGCTTATACCTTAAGTTCTCTGCCACACAGGTCCTAATCAATGACTCAGACCTTCCCAAGTCACAATTTAGTCAATTTGACCTTATTGACTAAATTGACTTACAGGGCCAACATTAATCATTTCTTGGACTTTTGCTATGGATTAGGAGTTCTGATACAATTAGACCATTTCTTGTGAGTTGATCTCTTAGCTATAACTTCATAGTTATCTTCAGACTCTTCAAGCTCTTTTCTCACCCTCCGAACCCAACTTTTGTCCACTTTTAAGAACTTTACAATACTGGAATTGTCATGTCCTGTATGAATTGCAACTAGCATTTTTTCTTTTCCACAATTGTGATATTGAAAAATCATTTTTTGAAGCCATTTAAAAAAAAAAAGTTAAAAACAAAATTTTAAC
The DNA here is from genome assembly GCF_058129835.1 of Hydra viridissima. Taxonomy (NCBI): domain Eukaryota; kingdom Metazoa; phylum Cnidaria; class Hydrozoa; order Anthoathecata; family Hydridae; genus Hydra; species Hydra viridissima. Next base: position 7,021,915 of record NW_028324308.1, on the reverse strand, counting down.
AATAAACAAACAAATTTTATTATGCAGTCTGCAAGCAGTATGTTTGAATTTGATTGTTAAATACTGTGTGCACCCTGTAATTGTTGCCATTTTAGTGTATGCTAGTGCTCTTAGTTTTTCTAAAGATCTCTGTGTTGTTTTTTATATTACTTCTTTGTTATTTTGTACAGAAGAGCAGTTTGATTACGCAGATACATTAAAGATGACCATGAATAATCTCATGAAGGTATGGCCTATCTTTTATTTTGTTTTTATACTGAAAAAATGATTTAATTTTTTAAATAACAGTGTCCAAAATTGTTTTATGGTGAAATATTATGTAATATATAAATTTACATTAATATTAATTGATTGCTGAAAAATTTCCATATTCAGCTTGAGAGTAAACCTTTTTCAATAAATTTTTTATCTTTTAGTTACAGAGTGATGAGTGTAGACATGATATACATCACAAAGTTTGCAACCTTTTGGAAATTGATGTAAGATTTTTAAAAACCGAAACAAGTTAATGAGCTAAAAATGATTTATAAATCTGCTCAACATGTTCACAATTTCATTAAATTTTTCATTAGAAAACAGAATATATGCAGTCTGGTAATGTTCAGAAAACTATGAATTTGGCAACAAGGCAAATCTCAATAAATTTCGACACTTGCCACACAATACAATCCTCTCAAAGTAAAATTTTATTCAAGTTCATGTAATATTTTTTATAATTTTTTTCCTCCAAAATATAGCAACTTTAGTTTGTTATTTTCAGGTATTTTTAGAAACACCTCTGACATTATTTTGCCTGTTCTACATTTTGCTGAAAAGAAAGATGAACATCTACAATATGCAAATACTTCAACTCAATCTATGGAGTTACCTAGAATTATAAAAAATGATGTATTTATATATAATTTTACAATTTTCAGTCTCTTTTGCATGAAGTAAATGTATGTGATCATTTTTGCATAACTGCATCATCATTTACTCTTATTTTCAACAAAACTCTAATCAATTATTAAATTTTAACAATCAACAAGTAAATTTGTTTTTTTCATTTAGTTTCATGGTAGTAACAGTGAGAACCAATTAGGAAGGTGTGCTTTTTTTTTCAATTATTTATAGTAAGTCTTAATTTACCAGCTCTAGAAATAAATCCCCCAAGAAATAATTTCCTGAGAAAATATATCTCCCCTCCTTGCCTCCTGTAATATTGCAACTGGAAACTGAAATAAAACAATGTGTGATGGAAAAAAAAAGTTTCTTTTGTTAAAACTCTGATTTAATTGGTAATTTATTTTTTCTCTAAGATAATATGCAAGTTCATGCCATAAAAATGTATGATGACAATTTGGCAATGAGAAATACAACAATTAACAATTGCAACAATTTTATATACAGCATCATGTTTTTTTCAATAGCAAGTGTTGCAATCATTATTCAACTAGTTTACCAATACTGGCCTATAACGTTATTATTTTTAAAACTTGACAGCATTTTAAACCAGAATGGTAAAACTATGTGGTAAATTCTAGTGTTTATGATTTTGGATTTTATGGAGTGGACAACTTTTTGATTAAGCATTTGAGCATAGAAGTAGTAACATCAATGCGCAACTATATCCTGTAATAAATTACAAGTTCAACTCCCTCAGTTATTTTTTTACTGATTACTGTCTGAGCTTTTAAAACCAACTTTTGATTCCTCAGCCCACAATCAGTCAAATGATTAATTTTTCCAAGCTAATGCAGATTAATTTTTCTCAGCAGAAAATACTATCAAATTTAGCCAGTCTTCTCCCTTCCTGAAAAATTTTTCTATTTGCTCTTTTTTTTTTTAACAACATTTTCCTTGTAATCAAAGTTCCAAATTCTTGCAAGACTGCAAAGGTAGTTGGGGCTCTTTTGGATATTCTATGAAAATCAGAAGCTGTAACTGGAAAGTCTCTTTAATGTGATTGGCATTTAACTGGTACATTAAATTCAATAAAATATCCATATTTTTTATCACTTTTAATTTCCTGAATTGAAACAATATCATTTGCAAAGGTTTTGTTGCCATATTGTCTATATTAAGTAGCTCAATTGTTATCTGACATTTTTGTTTGGCAAGCTTATTCTTCTGCAAGAGATAAATATGAAAGACAATGAGGATTGAAACTTTTGAAAATGGTGAATCTAGTTCACCATTATTTCTTAAAACTAGTTTAAAAAAAAAATTATTTTTAAAACTGGCAAGTTATTCAAATAAATCATTACATATGCTCATTTTATTTTTGCAGTGAAAACTAAAATATTGTAAAATGATACCCAATACTGATATATAAACTTTGGTACATTTCTACTAATGTGTAAAACTTTCTCTTGGAATTAGAAACCAAAATGTGGTAATCAATATTGATTGCTATTTTGTATTTTGGAGGAAAACTAGCAAACAGTTTTTTAAAAACATGTGAAATACATTTTCTTTAAAGCAATTCTTTCCTTGGTATGACTCTATTTATTTAAAAAGATAACCACTTTAAAACTAAAATCCTTCCTTGCTTTCAATCAGATTTTTGATTTTTGTGAGAGGTTTATCTAGTATGTCCATCAAGATGTATAAGCCAGGTATACTGACAAGTTCTGTCATCACTTTTGCTTATCTCTCAGTTTCACAGAAAGGACAGGGATGCTTTGATGCAGTTATCCATTTTATAAGAATTCAGAAAAGATTTAGGTTTAAACTGAGTAGAGGAAGGATTTAAGTTTTAATTTTCCTATGAACATATTTTATGTTTTCATAGCTTTCATGTATTGAGGAGAGGAACACCAATATGAATGTTTAGCAAACTGAAGAATTGAAATCTTTCCAACCAGAATACCTGCTTTTTTTGATTTCTATTGATGATTTAGCTAAGTCTATTTTGAAATTAGCTAATAAAACAATCGTTAGATGTCCATGCCAATATTTACACCTTTTTAACAAGTAATAACAAGAATAATCTGAATTAGTCAACTTTATGATAAAATACAAATACTAGAAAGACTTCATAGTTAAGAGAGCTAAAAAGTTTTTTTAAAAAAAGCCACAATCAACTACTTCAACATTTTTTCATAATTCAGGAAATATCCATGGTTTAGAGGCCTATAATGGGATAAAAAAAAATATTTTCTTTAGAAGAAAAAAACAATTTTTAGTTGCTCACACTTTCTTTCCAGAAAATCTGAAGTAAATGTAGTTAGCAATATTCAAGAAGAGGAAATTAGTACAGGTACATAAAATCTTGAATTATCTGTATTTAATTTTTTTTAATTTTTTTTTTGCTGAAGATTTTACTCAACAATTTGAATATTATTTTTTTTTTTGGTTATTAAAACTTAAATATAACAAAACATTTCTCACGATTTACTTATGTAAATTTAGTTTCAATAAAGTGGCATATTTTTGATCTTTTTTTGATAAATTTTTGTTATAATTGAAACAGATCTTCCGCACCTTACAGAAACAGAAGAAAGGGAGTCTTCTGCTATAATAGATGTTTTTGGAATGAACATGGTGTGTACTTTTTGTTTACCTTCTGATCATCCTAAATTATTCATATTTATGGACTTCAATGAACGCATCAAAATACTGCCCATTTTCTAAGTGGGACATAATAATTGTTAACAGGCGCAGAAATTGTTTTCTAAATCATGGAAGCATCGTCAGCAGTTAATAATTGATCTTCTTAATGAAATTAATGTTTCAACTAGTGATCATTGTATATCTGTCAATATTTCTCGTGCAATTGCTTCGGTTTTACACAAAGTCCTTCAAGATCAAGTGTTTGTGGTAAGTTATTACTTTTTAAAATTTTTTTTTTTTTTTTTTTTTTTTTTTTTCCAAAGAAAAAATATTTTGAGATTGCTGATTTGATGAATAAATTACTGTTTATAGGTTTTTAGTGAAGGAATTCTATTGTTAAAAGTTTTTATGTCTTATTTTCCTCACAAAAGGTAATTTAATCTCATATCTTTTAATAGTATAAAAATGCTTACAGTTCAACCAATGTGTTACTTTGTATCTAACAAAAAATTATCATATATCATTTCCTGATATAGTTTGTGTTTGTTTTTAATATGTATTTTTTTTTAGTCTCGGAAGAAGTGAAACTTCACTCATCTTAGGAAAAGTAATTTTTAAACTCTTTTCTTGTATTTATTGATAACAGAAATAAAGTATTTCTCATTTGTCTTTTTTTTTGGGTTAGTTATTAACATTGATATTAAAACGTACTGGTGATGCTAATCCTCGAATACGTTTGACAATAACAGCTGCAGTTACAGAAATTTCTTTACTACCAGTCTTAAAGGTAATTATTCTCATAATGTGGTCATTAAGAAGCTGTTTTATTTTGTTTTATCTAAAGGGGGTTGTTTATATGGAGAAAAATCATCCTACCTAGCTGGAACAAAAAAATATTTTCATATTTTGTTGACAAAAACAAAATATGTACTAGGCTAGTGCATTTGATAGCTCAAAACAAAACTGTCAAGTCTAACCTGGTTGGTTTTCAACTTGAATTTATATCCACCTAACAGGGATCCTAGAAGACAATTAGATGAGATATCACTATGCATGAACACAATAGTAATCTTGTTAGAGTTTATGAAACCTCTTTTTATTCAGGTGTAAAAAGTATGAACACCCTCTGATTAGGATGTTTTTTTTTTTGTTTTTTTTTGTTTTTTTTTAGAGTGTCAGCATATTGCCTGATATCATAGTAAAACTAATAAAGAAGAGGAAAAATGTAAGAATATATAAAAATTAGATAATTATTTTTAAAACTAAATTTAGCTAGAGTATATTGTAGCTTCTTTTTTTTCACTTATTTTGATTTTTCTTGCAGTTATCCAGGAGGTTTTTAAAAAGTCAGATCAATATAATGCAAGCTCTGATAAAAAATTTAGGGTTGAATACAGCTGGGTATGCTCTTTGTAATTTGCTTCTGCATTTGTTTTTTTTTCTTCTTTTCTTTAAAAAATAAAGCTTAATGTTCATTGAGGTTAGAAATATGTCAAAATATATTTTGTCATGAAACTGTTTTATGAAAAAAGTTTATAGAATTTTTCAATTGTAAAGTGCAGTTTAGACCAACCACTTGTATTTGATAGTCTAGATGAAGTGTTAATATTCTGAACCTGTGTTAAAATACGTTGGTTTTCATAGAATTGCTTCATCATTATCTACAACTTCATCTTAGTATCATGGTTAAGATGTTCTTTATAGAAGTAAGAATTTTGCAGGTTTTGTAATTGATAATAATTTTTACAGAGGTTTTTCAACTGACCAAGTGATGAGTGTTCTTATCTTCAGTCTCGAGCATCCGAACAATGAAGTTAGGGAAGCAAGTTTAAATTGCTTTTTGGAAGCATACCACCATGTAAGTAGGAGTTTGTTTTTATTAAAGTTGTTGTATTCCCATACCCTGATGAGAGTCACTTTGCATCTTTTTATTGTTAATTTTCCTTAGGTCAAGAGTTTAAAATCACATTTACCTCCAAGCAGTCGCAAAAATCCTCTCTACAGTAAACTTTTTAATGTTCTAGATAAAATTGATGGAGAGCTAACTAAAACTGAAAAAAAGGTTTATATTTCAGTTTGTTTTGTTTTGTTTTTTTGTCCTTTTTTCTTATTTCCTTTCTTTCTTAAAAAAAAAAAAAACAGTATTGTCTGCTTTAACTATTCCAATTCAGATTTTTTTTAGTTGTAGATACACAAAAAAGAGTTCTTTTTTTGCCCTCCATTTTATATTACTTTTTGAAGGTTGATTTAATGAAGCAATATCAAGAAAACGATAAAATCGAGGTAGAAGCTTTTTTTCATTCCAAACAGATATATTATAAATGAAGTAATAAAATTAAATTGTTTTGTATTATTCACGGCTTAAGTTCTCTTAAATTTAATTCTTGAATAATACAGTTATAAAACAAAGAAAAAATTTTGAGATAAAATATTTGTATAACGTGACATTACTATAAAATAGTATTTGCATGAAATAATATTTCTATAAAATAATATTTCTGTAAAGTAATATTGCTACAAAATAATATTAATATAAAAGAATATTAACAATCAAATTATTCAAAAAATGAATATCGTTTGATGTAGTTTTTTAACTACATCAAACGATATTCATTTTTTGATGATATTCATTTTTTGATTAACTGATGAATCTTTGATCATGTCTTAGGTTCCTAAAATCTTTAAACAAATAAAGATATTAGTTAAGATGAAAATTATCGACCAAATGTTTGCTTTAAACTGATCGAGTTTTTCAGCGGATACAACAGTCAACATCCAAAATTTCTTTGTAAAAAAATTTCGATGCACTCATCATGCTTTCAAAAAATATTTTTCTAAAGAACTATTTAAACAATTTTAACTTGTCAAGTAATGTGTTTGAAAAAAAAAAAGAAAAGAAAAGAACTTTATTTTGCACAATTAAATTTCACTTCAAGAAAAAACTATACACTTTCTGTTCTGTAATAAGTTTTTCAACTGATTTCTTTTTGAATTTTGCGATGTAGCTGAAGAGTCAACAGAAAGACATGCAATTGAAAGATAATAAAAAAGTAACCGGTACAACTGTTGTTAAAAAAGATGTGAATCCTCTACAACCTCTCAAACTCCCTGTAAGTGATAAAATCAATTTTCTTATAGAGGACATCATATGATAATTTAGTAGAGTTGCCATAAATTCATTATAGTTTCGTATTTTTTTCATTTAGAACGATGTATTGGCCTCGGAAAAAAAAGTTGCTTCTAGGTGCACGAAAAATGAGATGACTCCTAAAACAGGTTTGAATCGTTGTATTTTCCTGTATATATAAATTTTAAACATTTTACTGTTAAAATTTTTTAAACTATTTGATTGTTGTTAGTGATGGTTCTTTTTTATCTTCTTCTTCTTAGGTCTTGAGGAGTACATGAACAAGTAAGTCATCTCATCTCATTGTGATGTTTGAGAATCTTACTATGGCTATACTCTTATTGGTTTCGTTGTGAATGATCAAGTATATATTTTCTTATTACTTGTTTAGAATGTGTGTTTTCTGTGGAACTGACGTAGACGAAGATGTTCTTGACGTCCATTACTGGAATAGCTGTCTTATGTTAAAGCCGTGTCCTAACTGTTCCCAGGTTTCTTGTTTTTTGTTTCAAACAATTGTCCAAACAGTAAGAAATTAGATTTTTTAGAAGTTTGTTTAAAATGTTTGCTGGTCAATGAGAATGTTGCAAAACTCTGTTGTTACTGTTGTAATTTTACTGTTTTCGAACTTTAAAAGGTGGTTGAGATTAGCACTATAAACAAACATCTCGTGGAGGAGTGTGAAGAGAAAAAGAATTATGAAACATGCGGGCAATGTCGTCTCAGTGTATTGCGTACGGCACTTGATCAACATTCAGAAACATGCCAAAGTTAGTAATTATGTTATCGCTTATATTTATTTTGTTTTAATTTTTTGATATTGTGCAGGAATAGATTTTTAAAAAAATCTTATTTCTAAACATTACAAAAAGAAATTGTATAATCATTTCCTAATTGTGCGTCTAGATTTTCTTAAAATTGATCAAGTTATGTGCCCTATTTGCTATCGTCCTCTTACTGAGAATGACCAGGTATATATAAAGTTAAATTTGAATTAAAATATTTCTTGCGTGTCTTTTGTTGGTAGTACACAGCTATCAACATTTCAACTTTTTAAGTATTTCAGAGCACTGAATCTTTGAGGATCATCTGAAAATGTCAGTGCTTCATCTCAGTGCTCATTCAGTGCTCATTCAGTGTTCATCTCAGAGCACTAAATCTTTGAGCGTCACCTGAAAACGGCAAAAAAATGGGAACATTTAATATAAACTAGTATGCATTTTTTAGGGTAGAAAAAAAAACCCTGAGAAAAACTGAAAGAAATTTTTTAGGGAAGAAAAAAACTTCCACTCATTAAATTCTCTCTTGATTATTTGTAATAAACAACAATCTTTTTTTAAAAAAAAGATGAAACAAGGATTTCACATGATACTTTGTCATATATGCTTAAGAACGCCGTTTTCTTTCGTGGACTAACTTTTTTAAAAAACTTATTAGTAACAACTTGCATGTTAAAAGCTTTCGGAAAATATATATCACGCCTGTTGCACAGATATCTTCTTTTCGGATTTTTTCAAATGGATCCAAGTGGTTTTTGATTTTTTGACAAAAAGAGAATTGGTAAATTGTTTTTTATTTGAGCTTTGTTATTTTAGAACTGGAGTGATCATCTGCTGAATAAATGTCCGCCTAATATTCGTCGATTGGAGGACACCAAAAGTTAGTTCTTTTTCTTAGATTTCCTTCTTTTTTTTTTTTTATTAAGGAATGGACTTTTTTAGAATTTTCTTTTGCTTTTTTTTTTTTTTTTTTTTTTTTTTTTTTTTTTTTTTTTTTTTGTAGAAAATAGAGTACCTTCATCTGGGAGTCATTTAAATGAGCAGTTCAAAAAAGATAATGCTACCAGTAAGCTTCCTGTTCGAAGTCCTTATAAATAAGAAGGAAAACGATTTATTGTTTAAATGCTTAATTTATTGAAATATTGAATGCTGTTATTATTGCTTTGTTTGTTTATTGTTGTTTAAGGAATTTTAGTAATAAAAAATCCAACAATTCAATGTTGCCTGTCGCAGCGCCAAAAAATACTGTAACATACGAGTCTTAAAAAAACAATGATTATCAGTATCTACGATGTCGTTTAGATCAGATTCCAACAGTGGGGTCTTATAAAGTTGGCTCCATAAGGTTGACTTTGTTCCCCAATAGAGCCAACCTTAAAATTAAAAAAAGTTGTATAGTTTTTGACATGCTCTATTTACAAAATCTATACCATATAATGTATGTATCAGCTGTTTATTGATAATTATAGCTGTGATGGCGAGTATTGGCTTGCTTTTGCGTGTTAAGATTTTATTGTGTTTTTGTTATTGTATTACTGGTACCATGCTTTAAATTTATAATTGCATAAAGGATTTTTTGTAGTTAAACTTGATATAAAAGTAATCTATTTTTATATTGAAAAAATTTGTGCTTTCCCCTTTATTTAACATTATACAAAGGGTAAGGATTGTTTAAGAATTGCAATTGATGGGTTCCAGTAATGATGGGATGCAAAACTGGATTGCATCTTAGAGTGAAAGAAATTGCTTGACTTGTTACTAACGTATATTGTTTCATTCATAGACAGGAGACTTGCTAATTACTTTCTTAAATTGTATATAACAAAATAATTAGATTACATTGGTTAATTATATCTAGTCACAGAAAATTGAACTTGCAGAATACCTTATTTTGATTTGATAATAGCTTAGATAGTTGTCTCATAGTTGTATTATCTTAACTAACTCAATCTCTAGCTTCAGGAATAAAATTAAGATATTTGAAACTTTGAACCAAATGTTTTTGAAAATTTTTTCAATCATTTTTTTTGTGAGTAATTTTGGTGTGCCAGAAAAATGACAAAAAAAATTGAGTGAATTGAAAAATGAGTCAACTCTCGCTCCACTCAAAAAAACATCGTTAAATGATTTCTGATTTCAAAAAAAAACGAAGCAGACTTTTCAGCCATGGTTTCTATTAAAAAAGAGTACTTTATGTGGAAGCAGAAAGTGTGCTCTATCAAAAATCTAAACAAAATTTTAAATTAGTAAATCATCTGCAATACCAAAAAATGCCATAGACTTTTATAATAAGGTTTAAAATAAAACAAAACGGGTAAATTTAGTAAACTTCATACATTAATTTTTAAGTTTTTTAGTTCTGAAAATGACCTGAAAGCTTTGGGAACCACTGGTTTAGATGGGTGAACTTTATTAAATTATTTTTAAACAGGTACTTGCTTGTTTAACAAAGAAAATTGAAAAGAATATCTTTTTTGTCTTCCTTACAATATCAATACTAGAAAAATTTATATTTATTACCAAAATTATTTTGTTAAAAGAATTACTTTTATCGTAAAGCCAATAAATTTAGTATTTTTTTAAAATTTTAAACTTTTAAGTTACAATTATGCACGAAACTTTTGTTTTGTTCATCTACTCGACTGAGATATATTCCACTCGGGACTATAGATATATTCCATTCGGGACTCTCATAGTTGCGCAAAGAGCAGCATTTCAACGGTTGCCGGATCCAAAATTCTCACACACGCAAATTTAGGCAGGTGTACAAACCTGTCTCATAAATCTGTTTTTACCTCGTATTCATTAAGACCAATCTAAAATTTAAAATATTTTCACTAATAATTTACTGATCCGCGTCAATATAGCCAAAAGAATCTAAAATTTCAGCTTACACTTCAGAATAGCTTGATTTTTAGAAATCTGAGAGAACTTATTACAAGAATGTAAATTTGAAAATTTGCATCCAATTCTAAATGGTTCCAGGGCGTCCCAATTTAACGACTGCCAAATGGCCCAATTTCGTTTAAAAAATGGCATAGTTAATAGTTAAGATAAAATCAGAGAACTAGAAAGGATGACAAAAACCATGGGCGGACTATCGTAGAAGTGCATGTGTCTAATTCGCGAATACCGAGACCACATTACACCTTCCAGTGAAGGTCCCAGTGCATGACTACTGGTAACTAGGACTCTATTTGAGAATAAAGTAAAAACAGAGGATCAAAGGGCTATTGCCTGCGATGGCACTTAAGTCAATATTGGCAAACACTGAAGTGTTGTCTATTTGTTTAAAGACTTTTGCTATGATGTTTTTTGCTTAGTTTAATCATGCGGCCAAAAAAAAATGGTTTAAAGGAGACTTTCGAAAGTCATTAGTTTTAAAAGATAGTAAAGTTAAAGACGTGATTCAAAGCAAATATATTGATGTGTTTTGCTCTCTAGCATCAATAGAAACAAGTTCTTATGAATTATTGGAACCAAAAGATTATGTAAGTGATTGTAAATTTTGTTTGACTGAAATAAAAGGGATTGTAAATTTTGTTTGACTGAAATAAAATTATCTAGTATCTCAATTTGTCTTCGGCCAACAGACCCACCCTACATAGTGCCGAACTGCCTGTGCCAAAGCCTCCAAATTAATCAGAACGTCAGGATTCTAGTTTGGAACTTGTACTAACTTCGCAAAAAGTTGACGGTTTATAACTTGAGTCAAAATCTCAAGATAGTGACCCAAGTTATAAACCGTCAACTTTAAAAGAACTTCACTCATTGACACAAAATGATTTTAATGATTTAGTACGTGATTTGAATCTGTCTAAAAAATAGGCAGAACTTTGAGGCCTAGATTAAATGACTGGAATTTACTTTCTCATGATACAAAAATCTCTTATTTTCGACATCTTGATAATGAAATAAAACCTTACTTTTCTAAAGCAGATAATTTAGTCTATTGTAATAACGTTTCTCTTGTGATGAATTTGCTAAGTTTTGAATATGATTCAAGTCACTGCTTGTATTACAACTTGATTATACAAATTTGTTGTTTCATTTGCGAATGGAACAGTAGAGATAGAAAAAGTCACCATATAAAAAATATTTGTCCCAAGCGTGAATCACTTACTCCAGGTCATAAAAAATTTTAAAATAATCATTTAGTGAACCCTGATGACCCCGTTACCATAAAGCTTAGCCTGATAAAATTTTTTATAAAAGCTATGCCTAAAAATGGCAGTGGATTTTTATATCTGAATGAGAGATTCCCCAAATTCAGCTAGACAAAAATTAAAGAGGGCTTCTATTTAGTTTCGTTTAGTTTAGCTTATTTAGTTTCTATAAAAACTAAATAAACTAAATAGAAACTTTGACAGAACTAAATAGAAGCTTTGAAAAAAACTGAACGATCAGGAAAAATTTGTCTGGAAATGTTTAGCCCAAAATTTTTTTGGAAACCATAAAGTGGAAGATTACAAAGACTTAATAAATGAACTAATAATGTCATGTAAAGCTTTGGGTTATAATATGTTCTTTAAAATATATATGCTGGACTCTCATCTGGATTTCTTTCCGGCAAGTCTGGGCGCTGTGAATGAACAAGGCCAGAGGTTCCATTAGGAAATTGCTTTAATGGAGAAGCGCATAATGGAGAAGGGACCTACAAGTAGCCAAGTATTCACAAAATCATAAGTATTTATTGTACCTTAAGCAATAATTTCTCTAAATATAGCTGATTTTTGTACTTTACACGAACATATGTGTTTTTTATGTAACAGGGAAACCTGATGTGTCAATTTTTTTTTTTTGATTGATATATTATTGTTCGGTGGCCCTAGTACAGTACTAGTACAGTACTAGTAGTAGATTAAAAGTTTCAAACTTATTTTAATGTGACAAAAACAAAGTTAAAATTTCCTCAACCAGTGTAATCTGAAGACGTTGAAGTTATTTCACTAGACCTGAAGATTGCAATAGTTGTAGTTGTTGTAAATACCAATAAATTTTTAATTTGAATCGATTTTTTGAATAGGGCAGAATGGTGGTTTGTCGATATCCAGAAAATCCCCGTAATTCCATCGTTAGCGTACCGAACCGTAAAAACCAGGATTTAGACCTGATATTAAAAATCGAACACGGAATTTCAAGTCATTCTGCGTTCGGGTGTTCAAAGTAAAAAACGACCACACAAAAAAAAAAAAAAAAAAAAAAAAAAAAGAAAATTTATTCGTTTTCTAAAAAGTTGTATTCTAAAAACACACAGAAAAATTTAAAAATTTATTGACTATATAAGCTTTGATTTCCAGAATTTTAGAACTTGTGTTATGATTTTTTGTTATTCCCGCGAGCCATCAAATGTAATTTAATTTGTCGCGAAGGTTACAATGCTATTATTGTTATCTCGTGAAACGTTTGTTTCTTTTATTACTGAGAAGTTAGTCATTATTATCTCAATAATAGTTTATATGCCTTTGTTTACTCTCGAATAACAAAGTTGCTTGAATGATTTATCCCAATAAAGTTAACTGGATTTTCGTTGACAAATATACCGTAAATTTCACATCTGTATATTAATTTGTAATTACATAAAAACACATACACACACAAATATTGTATTTTATAAATTGTTTTATTAGCTATCAGACTGTCTATTTTATTTTAGATAATCAAACGAATGTGTTTGGAATAATTATTAGACTTTGATATGAAAACTATGATAAGAAAGTTCTTACTGGTTTGGTCTTTATTTGGTTGTTGCTTTGATTTATTAGAAAGCGCTGCCAACGCTAAATGTATTTCGTTTGGACAAAATTTTCATATTTGCAGTAAAATGCCATACAACATGACAATGTTCCCCAATTTGTTAGAACATCGTAATCCTGAAGAAGCCAACTCGGAAGTATCTCAATTTAGACCGCTGGTCAAAGTAGGATGTTCTGACGACTTAGAATTCTTTCTCTGTAGTGTGTATGCACCTGTCTGTATCAGCCATGGACCATTACCACCATGCAAGCCACTCTGTGAACGAGCACGAAGTGGTTGCATAAGTATCATGCAAAAATTTGGATTTGTGTGGCCTGAATCCTTAAGATGTGAAAGATATCCAGATCCTAACACCAATACTCTTTGTATTGATAAAACAGAAACACAAAAACAAGAAGAAAAACCAAGAGTTAAAAATCGAACTCAAACAAGTTATAATGATTATCGCTGTCCAACTACACAACAAAAAGATGCTAAGCATTATAACTTCATGGGTAAAGCTGGCTGTGCATCTGAATGTGAGCCTGTGTATTTTACAGGGAAAGAAAAAGACTTTGCAAGGAATTGGGTTTTATTTTGGTCTGTCATCTGTCTAATTTCAACAGCATTTACTCTGGTGACATTCTTTGTTGATATGTCAAGGTTTCGTTATCCTGAGCGGCCTATAATATTTCTCTCAGGTTGCTACTTTATGATTTCTATTGCATTTATTTGTGGTTCTTTATCAGATAATGCTGTTGCTTGTCACAAAATAGATAGTGGATTTGAATTATTAAATCAAGGAACTGAAAATGCAGCTTGTACCGTAGATTTTATGTTCATTTATTTTTTTCTTATGTCTGCTTCTATTTGGTGGGTTATTTTGACATTAACATGGTTTCTTGCTGCAGGATTAAAATGGGGACATGAAGCAATAGAAGCAAGCTCCCAATACTTTCATGCTGCAGCATGGGCAATTCCTGCTGCAAAAACAATAGCAATATTAGCCATGAATCAAGTTGATGGTGATTTGTTATCTGGTATATGTTTTGTTGGCGGTAAAAATTTACAAGCTCTACGTGGATTTCTTTTAGCGCCTTTGTTTTTTTATTTGGTTGTTGGGTCAATTTTTCTTTTGGCAGGCTTTGTTGCATTAATTCGCATTCGCAAGGTATTAAAAACAGATCACTCTCTTCGTACTGATAAACTTACAAAGCTGATGGTAAGGATTGGTATATTCTCCTTGTTATATTCCTTACCTGCCATAATTGTGATTGCTTGCCTGTTTTATGAACAGACTTACAGGTCTATTTGGGATAAGTCATGGATAAGTGCTTGGCTTCTTATGTCTGAGAACTGTAATGAACAATCATGTTATAAGTTTGTTGGTGAAGAGCGGCCTGATTTTGCTGTGTTTATGATCAAGTACTTGATGCTTTTAATGGTTGGTATTACTAGTGGATTTTGGATATGGTCAGGTAAAACTATTCAATCATGGAAACAGTTTTATTACATAAAAATCCTGCATCAAAGAGTTCCTAGAAAAGTAAACTCAAAAGATGGTTCAGTACATACAACTTTAACTGGTAAGACAGCTTGTTAGTAGAACTGGACATTTATCAAATGTTTTTTGAATCAGTTGTAGGTCAAGTGAGACATTTTAAAAAGCACTGGCTCTCCATGTAACTGCTTAAACTATTAAGTAAAGTTTATCATTAGACAAGATGAAGGATTAGCGGTATTTAGATAGCTGAAGCTTTGTAAAGCTTAATTTAAAAAAAAAAAAAGATTTTAACATCATAAATTTATTTTGTTAAAGATAGAACATTTATTTTTACTTATGCTTTTTAAATTTCCTTTTGATTTTTTAATTTAAGTCATGTTTTGAAATTTACTGTTAACTAAAATACTACAAAAATAACATTTAAAAATTTCAATTTTATTTAACATGTATATATGCAGGAGTTTATGTGTATGTGTGTATATATACACACACACATATATACATCTATATATTGAATATTTTACTAGTTTATTTTTCCGGTGTATGAAGTTTAAGATGGGCAAATAATGTACGATAGATTTTGTTTATTATTATTTCATTGACAAACGATTTTTGTAGAAGAAAATGTTTTTGCTAGATTTTTTTTTCTTTTTCCCTTTTAAGTAGTTAGTAATAGGTAATTGGCAGAATAATGTAAAGTCGTCATTTTAACTACATCACATTTTCAAAATATCTAAATTTACTTGGATTGTAGAATTGAATTCTCTAGAGATACCTTATTTTTTGTTGTCCCATTCATTGTTATATATAGTTTTTTTTTTTTTTTTTTTTTTTTCTTGCCGATAAACGGAAACAAATAACACATTAATAGTAATGAATTGAATTAAATCTCTTGCAGGAAATATAATTCTCTAGAGAGCCGTTTTGGAGCTTCTCCAGAAAAACGGATTTTAGAGCACAGTATTTGGTTGTTTTCAAGCTTTTACTTTTTTAAACGAGAATCGAATTTTGATTCACCAATTTTTACACAAATCTCCGAAGTAAGTAAATTATTGTGAAAATCATTTTGATGAAACTTCATAAAGTTCAAATGATACTGTTTTCTATGAAATATTTTTCCGAGCACACATCCTGTTGGTGGTATCCGAACTTGCAGTTACCATCAAGAGTTTACAATGATGCAACAATTTTAAAAGGATTGACCTAATGACGGTTATTTACTATGATGTCATTAAATTTTCATTTACGTGTAAAGTAAATAAAATATCAGTAGAATATAACGTTAAGTGCATTAGTTACCTCGTAAAACTACCTTGCAACAGGATATATTAATCAACTATCAAAATATTAACGTATAAATAGCTAAAAAAAACACGAGTAATGAAATAACAAATGTAAACACTGATTGTTTTTTTTTCCCTAATAAATTACTAGTTCTTATTCCACTCGTTTCTAATTCCACTTGTTATCATTTCATTTAGTAGTTTTTCTTTTTTGTGTTAAATACGAAATGAATATCATAAATCTGAATTTGCACAATATTGCTTCGAGTTAATGCAGCTATTTACGAGATTCATTTCTCTTAAAAGTTCCCACTAAAATTTTACATCCGCTAAAAAATTCCAGTTCAGTTATTTACAAAAATGTCATGTTCGCAACGCCTAAGCTAAGCATATAAGTAACGTAAATAACAAATGAAGTAACTTTGAAATCATAAAATGTTTAAGACAGCATAGCTCTTGGTTAATTTAAGATTTATATAAATCATAATTAATTGCTGCTACTTCGTTAAAAAACAATATTTCTTATGCTTTTTATTTTGTTTAAATTTTTAATAAACGGTGTGATCTTATAAAAAGTTGACCAGATAAAATAAATAATTAAAGAATGGATCTAATTATCTTAACAGACTTCTTGGTGATTGACTACATTACGCTCAGCAAGAATTTATCAAACTAGCGTGATCTTTTTTCCATACTCTTACCTAACTCTATGGATTAAAAAAAAAAATTAAAAAACGAAGAAATATAATTGTACATATTAAAGCATTAATGAATGCTAAAAAGTTGCTAAAAAGTTACTAAAAAGGAAGAAAGACAAAGATTATAGATAATCAGTATTTTAACTCTATTAGTTTTAAGCAAGTTTATTTCCATTTACAACAAATTTAGCATGAGTTGGGAATGGTGTTAGAAGAGTCGACACTTAATCTCAAGCATAATTTATCAATTTTATTACCTATGGCAGCTATATAGATGAATAGTTCTCGTGTTCAACTTGAACTACTTCCTAAGGCTATTCTTGCGATGCAGACAACCTCCTCTAGTCATCTTAAAGTTCTGTCTGTTTACATACTGCCTATGGATACATTATAATCAACCTCACTAAATAGAAACTAGATTTTTGATTTTGGTTTAGAAAGACCTTTGGTAACAAAATACAAGTAAAAGCAGATAAAATTTTCATAAGTTTGTTTTGTAAATATATGTTGCTAAAATGCGTTTAGCCTATATTAATTTTCTGGAGTATTTCATATTTAAATTTCTCTTTTAATTTTATAATGGCTATCTTACAAATATATATGATTGGAGTAGCACCAAAAATGTTACTATTATGCAGAAAGATATCAGGGTTTGCTTTAAACTATTGTTATTCTCCAATCTTCTGGATTTTATCATCGGCTTACTTGTAAAATCTTCTTACTTAAAAGACCTTCTATGCCTAGTTTACATTTTTCAGATGACAATTAAAGCGCTCTAACGCTTCTAATTTTAGCCAAAAAAAAATTTCATTAGTAATAAACGTAGTAAGCCAGACCCGAAGAAATTATAGTTTTCGTAATTTAGTCATCTTCTGAAAGATTTTGTAAACTAGACATAAATCTTAGTCACATGCCATACAAATGTCATGGAAGCCTACGGTTTCTCCTATTCACTAAAGGTATATTAAATATATAACTTGTTAGTTTTTCAAACTATAAGAAGTCATTGTCCAGTGCTGAACTTTCAATATATTCTCTGTAGATAAAAAAGATTGCTTAACTATTACATTTTCCAGATAAAACAGCTCTATTGTATGTATTTTGCTGATAAAATATCTGAAAAAACAAAACAATTTCATTATAAGTATTTGTGAAGAAGATAATTTAAACATTAAAATAGGGTAGGGTAAACAGGGGGAGGAGGAGTGGGCACAAGCCTATAACAAAAATCTAGAAATAACTTCAAAAACTATGACCAATCTTTTCTATCTAAAATTTAAAATTATCACAGATATCTGTGAAATATTAACGCCATTACTATTATAGAAGTATTAACGCCAAATAATAACGCCAAGAAATATTACAATCTAGATTGTAATATTTCTTGGCGTTGAATTTAAAGTACATCATGCCTCCCGGATATGATGCCCCTTATGTTCCCCTACTATTTATTGCAAAAATTGCATGCAAATATAAAGAATAAATTTTCAAAATTTATTTTATTGAGGTGATAGAGAAGAAAAAAGACAAGATTCGGCATTGGCCCATTAAAATCAGATATAAGGAAACAAAAACCTTGTTGTTCAATTTACTTGCTGCTATTATTGATTCCAATAAAAAAAAATTGCATATAGAACTTTATTTTTTTAACCACAATACCCTTATTGAAACGGGAGACTTGCCTACCAATCAAGAAACACTCATTCTGTAAAAGAAGACTTTTTTTATTTTAGCTTCACCTGTGTTTGCGAATGAATAGAAAATTGCTGTCTTTGGCGTACTTTTGCGAAAATTAACTTCGAAAATAAATTGTAAAAGTTCATTAGGACTAATACACTTTTGTAAATTTCAAATAAAATCCGAATCAATCAATTTAAATTTTACTACCAAAACTCGACCTGAACCGTAAAGATGAGTTTCCACTCATCCGTTTTAGCTACGGGAAAGGGAAAGAAATGGAAAAATTAATCACATGAACATGCGCAATTTGTAATTTAATTTTGAAAATTAATCACTGCGCATGCTCACATGTTTAATTTTCCCATTCCTTTCCCCTTTCCCGTAGCTAAAACGAATGAGTGAAAACTCACCTTAATCGACCGGAACTAAACCTTACATACAATCTACAAAATGCAATCACCAAATTATGGACGTATAAGTGAAGGACGTGCAACGTTATTGTTTTGTTTTTTTTTGCGAGCCATGCACGTTTTAAATTGTTACAAATCTTTTGTTTTAAACAATAGAAATTTAATTTTCTTAAAGTCTGCCGGATTCGTCGAATATTTTTGGTCTCGTCTAACCAGTCACATCAAGTTCCTTTTAGTTATTAAAATAACAGCAGTAGAAGCAAATTTTAAGCTTAACTTTGTATAGCTAGATATTCTTAAAATTTTAAGAAGTAACGCTGATAATGATATAGAAATTGAGATCATTTACTTAACTACTTTAGTACATGTATAACTAGAGATATAATAAATAATACAAAATATCAACTAGCTTTGTAGCTAGCTTTGTAGCAACCTAAAGCATGGTTTCATGTCCAGGCAACTACTCCGTCTACTATATTGCTATAGACTTCCAGTTTATGAATATTATAGAACTTTCCATTTTTATGTTTAACAACAGAAATATATACAGTTAAGGATAAATAACTTATACATAAAGTGAATGTAAATACAGTAAAGAAAAAAATAATTTGTCACAGTTTTAAAGAATTTGGTAAAGCCATTTTATGGCAAACCGCAAGAATAATTAAGTATTTAATGTTGACATAATATGATTTACCAGCTAAATAACACCTACTGAAAAAATAATACATAGTGGAGTATATATTATGAAGCTTATAGAGTAGTCGAGACAAACAATGGCGAGATATTGGAAAAAATACTAAAAAAATACACAAAATTAAGGTTGGTGAATGAAGGACCAAGGAATTTAATGAAACCAGATCTTAACAAAAAATTTTATTTAAGCTTTTTTTTTATTTCGCTATAATTTTTTAGTCATTTTAAAATTAGCCTTACAGATCTATTTTATCATTGACAGAATTTGTTTACACGAAAAAAATTCCCAAATTTACAAATGTTCATCTTGAAAAAAAAAGATAAAAACTGTTCGTGCCGACAACTAATTTCTTTTACTTTGGCGTAATTTGTTTAGTAATTTGTCAATACGCGAAGTGGCTACTTTGTCCTGAACAGCCTTGTAAACAAATGCTATAAAAGTTTAAACTAATACCACGTTTTCAGAGTTTCTGTTTTAAATCTGTCAGCAGGCATTTTAATAGATTTTTTGGTGACGAGTGAATATTTAGAGTTTGTCGAAAACTCGCATGGCTCGCTGATTTCTGCGGCCTCTTTGATGTAAAACAATGAGTTGCACGTCCATCTCTTATACGTCCGTGACCAAATTAACAAGGTAGAAAAAAACTTTAGACAGCGCTTGTTAATTTATAAAAGCTAAATTAACTTAAATAATTCATATTTTAATAATTAAATACGTTAATCAATATACTTTTATCGCAAAAGAAACCTTTTAACATATGACGACATAATGTATATATATATACTTTGAAAATATTACCAATTCGAAGTTATAACCAATTAAAAGAAAACTGCCGAGGGACGGAGACAAATCAGTTATGACTTAAAACCGGATAAATGCCATTGACATTTTAATTTCAATGTTGTCAAAGTTCATCCGTCTCAATGAGAATTGTGTTTGTAATATTTTTAATATTAAAATCAAAAGAAATCTTTGTTTCAACAAGCTAGACTATTTTTTTCTAGAAAATATTTTGCAGACGCATAAATTAAGCGAACATATGAAAGAAGTTCATGTCTGTGTGTGTTTGTCGATACTGAATGAAATTAACTTCTTGAATTTATGTGAAAGTTTAAAACCTTCGCTAAAAGTTCGTGTGGTTATTTTTATTTACAGATATCTATACTGAAATCACTAGCATAACGGCCAAAGCCATTAAAAAGGAACTCTCAAACAAATAATAGATTAAAAAAAACTCTTACTAATGAAAAATAACGAAAGCATCAAAACATAACGAAACATAATCAAAACATAATCATAATTAACATAATAAACATAATCATAATTAACATAATAAACATAATCAAAACATAGAATGGTTTATGAAAAAAAATAGACGGAATACAATACCAAAGGAGTCTTTTAGATATCTATTATGCTGTTTATACTTGTGTTTATGTTTGGTGTTGGTTGTTAAGAATTACTGTAGAAGCTTTTATTTCCACTAAAAGAACTATTGCCGTATGTGAAACATTTATCTTCGTTCCATCTTGATTTGTTTTTCTTTTTAGAAAAAAATTCTATTTCTGGAATATTCTGACAAAGTATTTCTCTATTTTATTCTATGTTCAGGTTCAAACGAATAGCATGATGAGCAACATTTATCATAAATATTTTGAAAAGGGAGCTGACTGTGTTCAAAAATCTATTTTTAACCAAGCGCACTCGGTGAATTGAGAAGAGAATCGGATTCAACGATTGCATTTTTACATGGTTTCTGCTTATCTGCTTATCTGAAACCACTATCAAATATACTCTGAAACATTTAGGACTATATTTGACAGTAATTTTTCTCGTTCATCATCACATAATCATCACCACAAAATTATCACCACATAATTAGCGTAGTGATGAGACAAATACTTTTTTTATCATTCTTTACATCAGTTTAGAAAAGTATCCGTTATCTTTCAAAAAAAAGACAATGACTAATCTAACTATTAAATTGTCAGTAAACAAGGTTTTGTGATTGAATGATAACAAAAACAAAAACTTTTTTGTTTTTATTTATTTTGAAGAAAATCTCACACCCTGAGAAGCAAACTTGAACATTCAATCTACTTTCAATAAATATAAAATAATTAAATAATCATACAGTTTAACACTTTACAAAATCTATTAATGTTTAAAAGAATTTTATGTTTAGAACTTTTAAAAAAAAATAAGAGTTTAGGAAAAAGATTGAAAAAATGGTCAAAACAGCAAAAAATTTCTTTTAAATAATTTTTACAAAAGAAGATATTTACCATTTCTGAAGTATCCCCACCCCTGACCACCCCCACCCCACCCCCAAAAAAAAGTAAAAAAAACAATCACTGCGAAAAATATTGCTCCTTCTTTTTCTCTTTGTTTTCTTGCGCAATTTAAATATTTTAACTTGAAGTTTGCTGGACTTCTCTCATTGAGATGGGAACATTAATATAAAATCTTCTAAAGGAATATTTACTTTTTTGGAGTCATTAAAGGCTATATTATACTCAATTAAAAATTATAAACATAATTACTTTAAGAGTAGATGAGTGTTATTCACATTGATTTGGATTTAGTAGAATAAGTTGCAGTGACCAATCACTTAATTTTTAATTAAATTTAATTAATTTTTAATTTTGTGATTTAGGTCTTGTGCGCAATTCTGCGGCTGTAATATAAATGTTGGGGATGTTAGGGGCAGGAAGCCTTGACACTTACCTACCTCAGGGCGAAGATCGAACAGTTCACATCTATGGAGCAGGAGTATTTACGTAAAATTTAAAATCTGGATGATTTAAATAACAGTAAAATTAAAAGTTTAACAAATATCATAAAATCCGATACCAAAATATCATAAAATCCGATAGTAAAATAACTCAGTAAATGTTTTGTTTTAAAATTGGAAAATTGATCAACTTAGCCAAGCCATTACATGGAAGGCATAAATCACTTGGCATGATTAGTTAATTATAACAGGAAAACTTGTTTTTGCGAATGACCAATTTTTATTAAACATTAAAATTGAATTTCACACTTTTGGTTAACTTTATAGATCGTCTTAATTGGACAAGCTTCATATAATTGTAACAAAATTGCTATTGAATAAAATCAAAAATTTATAAGTATGATCATGAACTGTTGATGTAAAATCATTTGTAAATTTTATGCAATCTTGTAGGCTTTAAAATGAATAAATCATTTGCATTTAGATTTCTCCAAATGATATTGATAAAAAAACAATTTGTATTAAAAAATCCTAGTGATATCGGTGACATAACGAACCGACATTCAAACTACAGGTTATTAATATTCACGAGCTGGTTATCATAAAAATAACACATCGACATTTTTTTTCGCTGCACCACAAAAATGAAGTAAGGAAAACATTTTTGTCAGTTTAAAACACCAATTTGAAACGCACACGATTCAATACACGTGCACACAAGCACGCTTGTGCACATACACATACTTGAAATATAAACGAATAAAATTTTTTGCTTAATGTGTAAGATTTGCAAATATTTTTTTTTCAAAGTTCATAGCAAAAAAAATTATCTACGTCTCAATTTCCTTTTTTTTTTTCTTTTTTTTTTGTTATCAGATTCGTTCTTGCTTTTGTAATTCAATCAGTTTATTCATTCGTTGTGAGACTGGATTGTCGTTACGAAGCTGTTTTCGACATTGTGCTCACGGATACATATGTACAAGGAAGTTTACTAAAAACTGTTGAAAGCACAGACCAAGAAAAATGTATTTTAAATTGTATAACCACCAATAATTGTGAGTTTGTGAACTTCGCTCAGAATCAAAAGATATGTGAGCTGTTTTCCGGACTCTCTGACGCTACTAGTGTATCTAGAGTCGGTTCGACATTTCTTTCAACAAACTACACCTCAAAAAATGTAAGTTATTTTCAAATGTAAAAAAAAACTATATACTTAAAAAAAAAATACCACAAAATGCATATAAAGTAATAAACTTTCACCTTTATTTGATATTCAATTAGATGGGACAAGCATGTCGCCAAGATCCGTGTAACCTGGACCAGTCCTGTATAGCATCTTGCCATACTGAAGAATACTACTGTGAAGGTAATTTTTACATTCCTATGAATTTTTAACTATTATAACATCAAAGAGAGGCTAATGATGATAAATACTGATGCCTTAAGGTGGTTAAAGAAAAAAACATTTAACTGGGAAATAAAAAAAGTCGATGACGATGGGTTCAATACCAAATAAAGAACAAATAAGACGTTCTTGTGATACAAATATTACGTAGTTTGTTTAAAAAAGTATTAAAACAATTCAAAGAATAAGTGTTTTAAGTTTTAAAAAGAGTGATTAAGCTGTTTTTAAGATGTAGTGTAAAGAAATTGAGATATGAAAACTCATTTCGTACAAATAGGTTGAAAATAAAAGTTTATACAAAGAAAAGTCGCGGAAAACTTGAAATTGAACCAAAGCGCTGTAAGATGTATCTTAAAACTATACAAGCAGTTGCATAGTCTTGGTAGGAAACCTGACAGACCTTATAATCTTAATGAGCTGTTCTCTCTTAGTGGCAACCACATGCTAGCTAAGAGAGAACTTATCTTTAAAATTGTAAGGTCCATCAAATCAAAACTTCTGCTCTCTTATCTATACTTGATCAAACATTCCAACAGAAGAGATAAGCAATCTTCTGTGGCCAAAAAGACCTTGACCAAATATGTCGTCTGCATATTAATAGGCAATCCAACTTTCGCCTAAACAAATTCCAGGACGCCAATTAAATGTTTCAACAATCAGAGGAAATGTCCCTTAAAGTACAAATACTTATTAAAAGACACTTGGCAAAAAGCTTCTCATCTGGCTGGGCGATTAACTAAGTCTAGATTATATCTTAGTTTCCTTTTGAAACTTGCAGTGTACAGTAAATTGTTTATTATTTGTAATTTAAATTTAAATATACAATCTCGTTTTCCAGGTCGAGTAAACGTCGCATTGGGAAAAACTGCAACTTGCGAATATGGAACACCAGTTCCAGACCAACTCTTTACTGACGGATATTTGATTAATAGTGCTCGTTGCGATCAACCATCGGTATGGCTTCTAATTGATTTAGAAAGATCAGTGTTAGTTGAATATCTGGGTGTCGTAAACTTATCTCAACAACCTACCAGTGACTATCTTTTTGGTTTTAGTATAGGAGATGTTGTACGCGACTATTTAGCTAACACATTATGCGCAAAGCACCATTTCTACACCGTTACCAGTAAACCTGTGTTTTGTGAGGGTCCAATTCCGGGTCAAGTGAAATATTTACGGGGGCGTTATGTTTACATGTTTTATGCGAATACCCGGCCTGAAAATTATTTATATAATGTTGAAATTATGGTGTTTGAGAAGTCTTGAAGTTTTTAAAGCTGTAAAAACTTTAAGACTTCTACAAAACAAGAATGTTTTTTAAACCACTTTGTTTTTATCCAATACATTTAATTGTTTGGCTAAAAAAAATTCACACAAATTCATTATTCGAGAATAAAAATAAAAAAAAAAGATATATCAGTGGATTAAGATTTTTAATTATGTGTAAGCCTAAAATGTTGTTGCCAAATTTTGATATCGGAATTTTGAAAATTCCTAAAAAATATCGGTGTTGCCTTTATTTTTCAGAAATTAAGGAACTTTTTGAAATG
The DNA here is from genome assembly GCF_058129835.1 of Hydra viridissima. Lineage (NCBI taxonomy): Eukaryota > Metazoa > Cnidaria > Hydrozoa > Anthoathecata > Hydridae > Hydra > Hydra viridissima. The sequence continues at coordinate 6,996,778 of NW_028324308.1, read as the reverse complement.
GATCCCGCCCCTCAGAAATTTATTTTTTCTCGGAATTGATTTTTCGTCAAAACCTCAGTTTACTAATATCATTTAAACTTATCAAATGAAAATTATTTATCAAACGTATCTGTAATCTGTTCATTATTAATTAGTAGAGACTGATACTAAATGAACCACATTTTACACTATTATAAAATGTTAAATATACTTTTACAAGAGATAAACAAAAAAAAAAAAAAAAAGAATGACTTAAAACGATATCAAAAAGATATATGTCAGTGTATTAAGATTGTTAATTTTTTTTCAAAAAGTAATCATGTTTGACAGATATAGTTCTCTTAGTTTTGCGTTTGCATATTTTGAGTTGCCCTGTGTGTGAGGCAACTTGAGGTGTGTGTGTGTGTGTGTGTGTGTGCATAGCCGCCAAGAGAAATCTCGGGCCCTGAGGAAGTTTTCTTGACGGGCCCTCATTATAATCAATTATGTACCCAGGACCACTAGAAGCGTGCTCTGGTCATTGAAAATTAAAATTGAAAATTAATTAAATCTTTTAAAAGTCAAAACTATTTAAATATTTTAAAAGTTGTTTTAAAAAACTATTTGTACACACACGGCCCTGGCACTTAAAGTAATTAAGTCTACCCCCTCCCCTCTCGGCGGTCATGTGTGTGTATGTGTGTGTGCCAGTCTTGTTGAATCGTATTCGTTTATGGTTTGTGTAATAATAGACCTTTTGACTTCTAACATTTTATATTAAGGTAAATCCTTACTGAAGATGGCGAATATTAGCCAATTTGTTGTGTATTTTTGTACTTTTAACTTCAGATCAGAAGCACTTTACATTGATTTTGAGACCTATGTTTTTATACGATTCTTAATCAGCATAAAATATTCTATCATAATCAATCGTTAAAATAGGGAAGGTGGGTGGGGGTAGGGGGTGAGGTTTTGATAAAGTGCATTAGCGCCACAAATACAGTGATTTCAAAAATTATTACCTACCCTTGCATAACCACTTTATATTTCCTGTCATATAAAAATTACAGGAAAAAATTACTGAGTGTTCGTGCCATTTTGTGATCTGTTATCATTAATATATGTACTACATATATTACATACATACGTTCTTGTTTTATTGATAAAACAGTATATTTTTTCAAATATCATATCGTCAGGTTAGAATTATTCTGTTCTATCTCCCAATTTAAACTTTGAGAGAAAATGAATTTTTAATTTTACTAAGTAATGATCACTTTTAAAATACATTTTATTAAAAAATTTTTTTTTTCTAAATAGTTTCTTTAAACATAAATTATTTTAAAAATAAGTTACTTTTTAAAAAAGTAATTGTAAAATTTTAAGTAATCTTTACTTATAGAAAAAAATCTAAAACTTTCTTTCAACGTTTAAAATGGGAGATAGAACAAAATAATTCTAACCTGACGATATACAAAAATTAACGCAAAGGAAAGAAAAAACTTTTTGTCCTTCGCGGAACAGGTATTCATCGAATCTAGTATCGTGTCAGGTAACATTTGATTTTGATGCATTCTTGTAATCTATTTGGTAGTGAATCGATAAATTTCTGAAGAATTGACAACTCCACGTTATTTCATTCGTTCTTCAAGTAGTGGCCAAAAATTAAATACCTTGGTTAAGTAAAAAGTTTACGGGATTTTTAGTTATTCTATAATAACTTAGCCTCAGTGAAATTTTCGTCCTTCCAGCTTAAATAGCTTGTAAGAAAATTGGACAAGTTTTGAAAAAATTTAAAAAAATTCCAAATTTATTTTAAAAGAATCAAATATTTTAAAAATTTTTGATATCACACTTTATATCATTGAAATGACAAAGTTGTCTTATTACTAAACCTATTCTGAGTCAGAACTTTCACCCAAATTTTTTACATCTTCAAATTTTTCGTCGATTTCGTCGTGTTAGTTAAAGGTTGCCAGTTCAACATTTTTAGGGATAATTTCACATTCACTTTTTGTGTCTGAATAGTCGAAGATTAAAAAGTCTTTTACAACATGAGGAAGTTCAATGGCAACCTTAAGTTTTTGGTTTAAACCGGGTTTATAAATTGATAGAGCTAATTAGAGGGCCGGAGGAGACAAGTAGTCAGAACAATAGAGTATTTTACGAGTGTAGAGTTCAAGATACTTCATGTATAACTTCTTTATTGACTCAGCACTTCTTCACAAAATATTTGAGATCCAGCTGCATCAATCAGATAGTTAAACAACTTCTGTTATGATTTGGTTCGCTATTTATGAAAAAGGAATGGGAAGATTATGCGTTGTTGAAGGATGATGAATTAAATACTATACAAAAGTGTTCCGAAACAGAGGTTGTTGCCCTAACTAGCTGAATGGTTTAATCCAGGTAGAATAAAATTTCTATACAAGATAACACAAATTTGTCATCATCTTTTTTAAGCTCCAACAGCGATAATGGTGAGGAATCCGATGGTAGTAATAAACAAATTCTGGAGAATGATAAATATAGAGTTATCTTCTGCTTCTGGCCTTGTCACCACTGATCGTAGATAAAATCTCGATAGTGACAAGGAAGACATAAAATTTTTGTAATGCAGAAATATTCTACTCTTGAAAATTATGTCAAGAAGTAATTCTTAAGAGTGGAATAGTTTTGTACTAAAAAATTGAACATGAAAAAGAAATTTAATGCGATAAGGAACATGAAGTAGACATATCAGGGCCAATATTAATAGAAGAAATTCCTTAAATAAAAATACAACAAATGAAAAAACAATAAATTCTATACCATGCAATTCCTTTTTCATGGTACCGTATTTTTATGGTACCGTATTTTTATGGTACCGTATGGTATTGAACCGATACTGATGATTCCGACATTAGTAAAGTAACTAAAATGAAGTAACTTCACAGTAAGAGGGGGTCAAGAATGTAATGTGATAAACTTTAAAATTTAATCGTCAAATCGTTAAAAAAAGCAGTACTAAAAATGAAAAAAAATTAATGTCAATCTATTTCAAAAATTGAGCTAAAAATAAATGATTAAAGCATACGAACAAAACAGTGTAAACAGTGTCAGTGATACAGAACTGGGGCATAAAGAGAATAATTATTATAAGGTAAATTTCTTCATAAGTTGCCATATGAAGACATCTAAAAAACGTTTTCACTTGTAACACTAAATTCTTCAAAAAACGTGGATGAAGTAACGCTGATATTTTCAACTTGACTAAATTTTCAATTATATGCCAACTAAATGATCCTAACAAAATGCAAACAAATTAAGCCTAGGTTTTGCCTACAAATAACATCAATAATAACGATTTATTTTTATTATTTAGTTTTTTTAAAACACAAATGTGTTTAAATTTGGTAAGGCACTATATAGTTAGTAAAACCAATACACACATTCTCAAAAAAAGAAAATTATTCTAGGTCATTTATTGCAGAAATTACAATACAAAAACCAATTATGTTTTCATGTGTGCTCCATATTCTGGGATATGTCACATGATCTTTCTCGTTCAATTATTCTCAAATTTTACAAGAAATTATTTTTTCGTTGGAGCCATTTTAGGTGGAGTCTCGGATAAAAATCTAAAAAAAATATTCTAATGAGAAAAGAGACCAATACTAAGAATAGAGAGATTCGTGCCATAAGTTACACTCGCTACGCGAATAAGTTTTCAAATAGCAAAAAGTATATATTGTTACATTTTCTAAGATTTCTTGCCATATATATATATATATATATATATATATAAATTTTTTGTAATGAACGCTAAAACCCCACGATATGTATGAAACAAAACTACTAGTGTTCAATTCATATATCCAGAAAAATAACTGCAGTTAAATTAAAGTTTTTCAACAAGAGTTTTAACCTATAACAAAGCTATAACCCGCAAAGTGGGTGTATCTTTCTAGCAAAGATCTGAAAATCCTTAAAAGATTTACATTCAGACGTAAATTTTTTGATAAACAGCAAAGTGACAACAAACTAGATGAAATATTCCAACAAGATTTTGAAATCTAAACTTTATAAATAGAGAATACAGGAATTCTAAATACGGGAAGGTAACAGTAGGAATGTTGATATGGCGGACTTAAAAAGTTTCTAAACTCTTACATTTCTCACATTTGAGATTAACTTTAAAATGCTGAATGCATAATTCAAACATTATTCAAGGCTCCAAACTCTACATATCAAATATTATCTGAAGACTTTCTTTTATTGTAGCACTCTTTAATGTGCCTCCAATACCATAACATGGAGATTTACCATAATGGGTTGCAAAAAAAAAAATTATAACGTGCTTTCACACCAAAATTATTTTGATGCATACAGAGGCTTTTAAAATTTTTATTTATTTTTGTATTTTCAAGCACAACCGTCTGAGAAACGGTCAATTTTCTTTATGTAGTATTATAGCATTTTGTACTTCTTGGATCGACGTCATGTTTCATGCTATCAGAGACAACATGATCCAAAACGGCTTGTAAGCCAATTAATTTTTAATATTATATTACAACACACCTGGAAGTAAAGTTCATTGAAAGTTTCTCCCATGAAAACTTTTTACCTCATCTCGAACAAGTAATTCTCTGCAGTCACTTACATTTACTGATCTTATGGTATCATTTTAATTTAAAAAAACAAAAATTTAAACGCATAAACACTTATGTATCTTACAAGTATATTTTTGCCATAAATTAATTGTTACTAATTGTTTTTCATTTGACAAATTAAATTTCATTACTTATTTTTCTCTAAAATACATTAAGTATTAAAGCTTGATATTATTAAAGTCTCTAAACTTAATACAAAAATGATAAGATATACCAATTGATATCGGATGTCATCATAAAATATTTGCAACAACTCCGTTTTTTTTTTGCCATTACGTCAGGACTACTTGTTGCTTTGGATTAAAAAGGGATCAATTTTTATCTATATCAGCAAGCAGTCTCGATGACAAAGATTTGATTAGGTGATTGAGAATTTCTTTGATTTACGTAATCGATTGCGTTAGTTTCTTAATGAGATTCTATTTTACGAATTTGACTACGATTTGTAGGTTTCTTAACGAGAATTAAAACAATGACCAAATAAACAATGAGAACTGTAAAAACAACAGCAATTAATATCAATAACAAAAACATCTTTCCAAAAACGCACCTATAAATTCGTACAAAAATTTTCATTAAATAATAATTATCAATTTTCTAAACATTTCATTTAACCGATATAAAACCATTCAAAATAACAACTCTATAACCAAATTCCTAACGCAGTGCAAGCTCTCAATTTGTTCGCTAAAAAAATACGTAGTTTAGAAACACACGCAAATGCATACATAAATATATAAACACACACTACACATGCAATTTATATAGTAATTAAATAATATATGACTGTTAAAAATAGCAAACATTAAATATTGAAAGTTTTAGAAAAACCTTTAATAGAGAGAAACTATAAAAATATAGCATTTCTTAAAAATTGTAACGTACGTCAAATTTCTAAAGAAAACCAACGCAACACCAATTATATTTCTGTAAAAAAATTCATTGTCAAAAAGGTAAACACCTCCCCCCCCTCCCTCCCCCTTTTAACCTCATTCTTTATCCCAAACGTTATTTGAATAGATATTAGTTTCACGGGGGTATTTTTTTATCTTGAGCTTTGGTTTATCATTTGAGCGTTCTTCAACTGCGAGATTTCAAAATCTTTCTCCTGTTTAGATATTTTGAAAAAAAAAAAAAAGTATTAAAAAATATCGGATATTAATACATTTAATAGAACCCAACCGAAATTCTGTCGTGTGACAGAATCACGAACGATGAAAATAAAAACTTTTAAAACCATTTGAAACTTGAAAAATTTGAATGTTTTACCTGAAGTGATTTTCTAAGCAAGCTTATTTCCTTACTCAGGTTATCAAAGTAGATGCCTTCAGTTTTAAGTTTTATCTAGTTAAAAACATTTTAATTCATTAAACAGAATATCATGTTCATAAAAAATCTTCAAGGCAAAACAAAAAGAATAAAAAAAAAAGACGTACATCGAAAATTAAATCCGAGAAGTGCTCTTTCATTTGATTCTCTCTCAATACTTGTAATCGATTTTGTTCTAAAATGTCAGCACGGAGCCGAGATATCTGCTGCACCAAATAGTTAAAATGATCGTGAGATAAAGTCATGTTAAAATCAACAGAGCTTAGGGACTTTTTTTTTTCGCATACCTCACATAAATTGCATTTTTTATACCTATCATGTGAATTTCGTTGGCCGTGATTTATAGAGCAGTTTTTCCCGAATGGACATTTCACCTCAGAATGATCTTCTTCAAAGCCGCTGCTCTCTAAACTTCGCTCTTTGATTTTAGGGTTTTCAGTTTTACTTTGACATCTTGAGCTCGAATCATCAGAAAGTGAGCAAAAGTCATTGTTTTTAAGAAGCATATTATTTGGGATTTCTAAAAAACCACTTCCTTGATATGAAGTTTGTATATGGTCGCAACTACCGTTTTCCAAGAAAAATGAACATTTTTCTTGACACTGAGAAGTTTGACGCATATCAGACGTGCTAAGATCTTTGTAAGAATTCCATTTGTTACTATTTATAGTAGAATCAGAGGTGTTGACAATAGCATCGAAACACAACGACGTGCTGCTATCTACATATTTATTTAAAGGTACTTTTCTATTACTGGAATAATCATAGGATGCATGATTTTGAAGTTTTGAACTATGTGTTGGACTTAAAATCTTCGATAGTGAATGCAATGCAGAAGATATGTAACTTCTTCCTTGAATTTCTCCATTTTTAGGTGTTTCTTTAGTCTCATTTACTGTTGTGACTAAAATTTCTGCTTTCAACTCCTCATCGGTAGGTGTAAGAGGAGTATTTTTATTGCCAGTAGGTGTAAGAGGAGTATTTTTATTGCCAGTAGGTGTAAGCGGGGTTTTTTTATTGCTAGGAGGTGTAAGAGGAGATTTATTATTGTTAGGAGGTATAAGAGGAGCTTGATTATTGCTAGGAGGTGTATAAGTTGCTTTACTATTTGTATTGACTGGGTCTTCTTTACCATCACTTTTTAAATTCCTAAAGAATCTGCGTATATTGCTAGAATGCTGAGGTGACGATGTAGCTGTTAAGTTAGTACTAGTTGAAAAGTCATGTGGATTTATAAAGCTGTCTTTTATAGAGTTATCATTTAAATTTGATTTTTGATCATCAACACTTGGAGATTGACATCTTGCAAATTTAATTCTTTTGCTAGTCACATCATTTAATGAATCTGTTTTGGTTAGTATTGATTCCGTTTTCACATCAAGCGAATTGGACGTAGGTATTAAATTTTCCTGTGTTAAAATGAGAGGTAGAATTGCAGACTCTTCAGAAAGAGACTTTTCATTATTGCATAAAGTAGAGCTCCTTTCTTTAACAAACTCATCATCGATCTGAATTGGTTTAAAGTTAAATGAAGAGTTTAAAGAGTTTTCATTGTTACTATTAACAACTGTCATCAAACTGCACGTGCTTCTATCGCTAACTGATATTCTCTCACTTCTTGGCAACATCAGCGACCCTAATGGAGCAATGTTAGCATTTTCAGAGACAATATTATCACAAGTAAGGTTATCAAAATTAACTTTTTGCTTATCCATATCAAAACTTGTACTGTTACTGCGTGGCTCAGGTACTTCTTGAAGTGTGGTCAACTTTTTCCAACTGCTGCTTTCAGAAGACGGTGTTACTGAGCCATCTTGTAAGATGTGAATAGAAGGAACATTCTCATTATTGCTATTAAATAGAACTCTTCGAATATGTGCAGGTAAAAGATCACTTGAAGTTGATGTAATGTCAACACTACTTTCACTAAAGCGCGGGTGAGAAATAGGGTTGGAAGGAGACTCATCAAATGAAGGAAAAAACTTGAAAGAAATGAATTATTTGATTTGAAACATTCAGCTTCATCAAAAACGTATTACATTTCATCAATAAAGAATTAAATATGAAAATAGAAAAAATCAAGTTGAAAGGTTTAGCAACATTAAACGTGATTATTCTCCTTACTGTGTCCTCATATGATGCAAACATTGATCGTTGGATATCATCTACATTTATTCCTAATGCAGATGAAGGCTGTTGAAAAAAACGTGCAGGTATTGTTGGTGTGGATAAACTTGAACCAAATCCCAAATTAAAAAGTAGTATTTCAGGATCTTCTACAAGTGCTGAAGCAAGCAGTATACTTGTATCAACACTAAAAGTATAATAACAAATCAAAAGTTAAAAACTCTTTTAAAGTAAAAATTTTAAAAAAAGAAACTGTTTTAAAATGGTTCAAATAAATTGTTGAACTGCTGAACTACAGATTTTCTGGCTTCCAACAGATAAAGGATTTTTGCAACATTTACAGCATCTAAGAAACCTCACCTCACACGCAAAGCAAAACAAATTAATTAGATGCAATTTCAACAAGATCAGTTTTCAGCTACTATGCCCTGTTAAATTACTTACTTGCATGTAATGCCTATATTGTTTCAGTTACAAACAAGAGGAGGATTTTAGTTTTATCTCTATAAACATATCGAATGGTAATTGATCCTGAGAATATTCTTAATATTTCACACAGGTCTTTGAGCAGTAAAAGTAATTCTGCTCTCCTCCAAAGCTTGTTCTGAAGAAGACTGTTCTGACTAATCTTGGGGAGAGAATTTCCTATAATCAATACACTTACTTTTATTTCAAGTGTTTCTGTTCCAGGGGAGAAGTTTCAGAATTTTCCCTTTTGTTTTATACTTTATTCAAAGTTATAGAACAAATGTTTACTATTGAAGCAGAAAACAGTAAAGACAAATATCTTTTTGTGTTCACCTATCCTAGCATATACAGCTGGTCTATCATTTGCCAACTTTGTTCCCACTATTCGTTCTTTAACAGTTGTAGTGATAAAAAGCTTTAAAAAACAGTTGTGGTGAATAGTTGCTGAAAAGCTTTAGTAAAGACCAAAAACTAAATACTATGGAGAAACAGGTTGACCCAGATATACTAAAAAATTCTGGTTTCTCTAAAGATTAATATGAATTGGTTCATACTTCATTTACTGAACCATGGAAAGCCCAGAAGCTTTCATCTAAAATGGGTTTTCTTCAGCAGAGCTACAGTGGTTGGAAAACTCTATTGATACCTGGGAAATGAATAACTAATAATTGGAGTTAGAAGAAATAACTAAGGGTGCTGATGTGGTTAATGATTCCAGAAAATAAGACTCTATAAGCCATAGTATACACTATGTTATTGTCTTAAAATGTGTCATATTGCCACTTCAAAGTAAGAATACACCATCTTGGTTTTTTGCTTAATGTAAAAAAATGTGAAAACAAACTTTGAAGGGATGTATAAAATATTTATACTCGATGCTTAAGAGATATTTTAAGTTTTTTAAATAGCCAATGAATATAAATAAAACTATCTAAAAAAATTTATTTGGAACTGAGTGCTTTTATGCTCTAATATAAAAACTGATAAAAAAAAAATAAAAAAATTGAGATGAAATATTTTATTGTTGTTGAAAGAAATGATTTAAATCCAATATTGTAATTTAGAAATTTTTTTAATTAAAAAAAAACAGGTGTCACTTTTTACTTTTAAATGTCATTTCATTCATTTTCTCATACAAAATGTATTCTCAGCGAATGCTTAGATTAGTTTTATTGTATAACTTTATACTGATAGGAGCGTAAGAATTATATCAAATCAAGCTTAATAACTGAATTGTATTTTAAATGTCTTTTGTGTAGCTTATGATTTATTATGCTAAAAGATAAATTAATATAAATTAAATTTAATAAAAAATAAATTAATATTAATATAAAAAAAATAAATATAAATTAATTTTTCGGATTGTACTTAGTTCTAACATATTTAAATTTTTTTTCCAGAAACATTAGACAATGGTAAAAAAAAGAGTATATTTACTTGTAATAAACTAGCTGAAAACAGCTGAGGTACACCCCACCCTCTCTCCCAGGTCTCTCTTGAAAGGAAAGCAAGTTTGCTAAAAAAACCAGAGAGTATTTGTAATAAAGCTAGGAAACATATCAATAACTTTATTTAAAAGATTCCTTGGTATTTTCACTTTGATTCCTATAATTGAATCTCATTCTAGAGAAAGTCAAGTTCAATATCTACATTAATAAAATGCATCCTGCATATATCTTGTTCAACCAAAATTTGTCAAGGAAAATGTTTGCCAGACAAAATTTATTACTGAATTAAGGCTTCTAAAGCCCAAGAGAAGATTTTAAGTTAATAACTCAAATATTAGGAAAATTATACAACTATCAATTTTAAGTTTATGTGCTATATGACATTTATACTCTCTGGTGGCAATATATTAAGTTGACTGCTTTTTCCTCATAAATAAAACAAAAGCGATTGATTAAAAAAACAACAACAACTTTTGAACAATAGTTTGTATATTTCGTTTGTAAACTTTTAAAACAATCATTTGTATAGCCTTTTGCCATCTTTCAGGTAATACCATAATTCCTTGCTCAGAAGTTTTTTATTAGCAAAAAACCTTTAAAGTTTTATATCAAAGCAAAGGTTTTACCACTGAAATCAATTTGAAAGAGAAAAGATAAATGGCAGTCTGATAGACCTAGTGAATATGGCAAATGCAGTATTATATCCACTAAGCTTTTGATGAGTGACCAAATTTGTATTGGTCATGACAGAAATATTGTTGGTTTACTCAAAGTCACTAATTGCATTCATAATAATCTAATGCCTCTTAATGAAATAGCAAAATGATGAAATCAGCTACCATCATTAGAAATGCTAAAAAGTTTATGAACATCTTTAGCATTTCAAATAGAAAAGAGTCTTTTAGTTGCACTTTGAATAGAAAAATTACATCAATTTAATTTCACTATAAATCAAAATCTCATGATGTACTTTACAACAATTACAATTTATTTTTTTTACTCAGTATTTTATTCATACTAAATTGTATGCAGCATAAATTAGGTTGCATAAAATTAAATGTAGACTTCACTAAAATATTGGTTTTATGTACCACGTAAATTTTCAAAAACATAAATCTTTGCAACATTTTTGATAAATGAAGCATTACTGGTTAAAAAAATTATTTTTTAAATTATATTTACTTTCAGAAAAAGTTTATTTTGAAAGCCATTTATAACATTAATTGGCTATGTAAGATAAATACACATTGGTAAAAATTTCTTAGAACTCAATGATAAATACATCATTGAATTCTAAGAAATGTGACTTGAACATTCAAATTTTTATCTTGACGTAAAAAAACAATAAAAACCTAACAAATAAAAATCTTAAAATTTTACAAAATGAACATTAATAAGTCAAACATCAATTAATCTGCTGTTTATTAAAGATTTATGAGCTTAAATGCTTTTATAAATTGATCAGAATATAATTTTTATGTTTTCATTTTAATTTTAAAGTTATGTTTTTATTTAAGTTTAAAGTTATGTATTTATTTTAATTTTAAAGTTATTTTAATTTTAATCATTCTGAACTAGCAAGACTATGCATGAAAAAGATTACTTATTTAAAAAAGAATCAAACATCCAAATCTAAAGTAATTTTGCTAAAAAACAATTTAACACAATTCTCAACAACATGATGATAATATGTTGTGTTGTCTGCTAAAATCTGCTTGTGGAAATGAAGGCCATGAGGAAGGATATTAAACAAATTTTACAATGCCCCCTACTGCTTATGCCCTCACCCCACACCCACAAATGCCAAACATACCAGACAGCCCCAGCCAATATTTTTGTTATTGGTTAATTGACATGAAGTCAAATTTATCATTCACGATTGTTTTCAGCATTGACATGGATCTTCCATGTCAATCCTAAATAATAATAATTTCTTTAACTAAAGATATTTATTATGATGATGAATGATGATAATTAATATGATGATAAATGATGATAACTATGATTCAAGGCCTAAATACATTTAGCATGACTTACCTACTTCCAGTTTCATCCACAAATGATTCAAACTTTCCAGATTCCAAACATTTATTGGTACGCCTCAAAAAACTAGCAGCAGCATGAACCTTCTCAGTAGACTGTAGATCAGTGGGTGATACCAAGGAATTTAATGTTTCAAGGCTCTTTTGTGCATTTTCAGTGTTTTTATCATTTATCTTTGTGTCATCAGTTTTAGTGCATATAATCTCATTATTACTGAAAATTAAAACAAAGTAAGACTGCATTTATAGTTTGCAGATAGATGATGATGATGATGATGATGATGATGATGATGATGATGATGGTGATATGATGATGGTGATGATGATGATGATGATGATGATGATGATGATGATGATGATGATGATGATGATGATGATGATGATGATGATGATGATGATGATGATGATGATGATGATAAGAACATTAATTTTTATAATCAAAGAATTAAAAGTAGTTGAGTATGAATTACACAGATATCAGGAAAGAAAAATAAGGAAAAGAAAGAACTTAGTTGCAACACTATAAAACATTCTTGTAACCCTAGGCACTTACATCTACTATGTATTTATATATCCTATATAAGAACTGAGATTCCAGCTAAAGTACTAATAGTCATTTTCAATATTACTAGTGCTTTAGCTTAATATTTGTTGAGAATTGAATAGTAAAATCATTACTATAAATGCTATACATACTGCAAAAACCACACAAAAAGCACATCTCAATACATTTTTATCTTTCATTTTTGCATAAGACTGTTTTAAATATGTGTAGAATTGCTTAAAATTAGTTCTTCCCAGTTGGTTTGATTTTTTTTTTCATGAATAATTCTATTATTATTGTCAACAGAGCTTTTTAAATTTTTGGCACATGTACCACAAAAACTGCATTCAAACAATTGGTAGTATCTTTGCAGTTGGTGAACCTATGAACCTAACGAACCTAATGAACCTATGGTTGAAATTTGGCCAGACTTAATTTTACTTAATCTGCTTTAAATAAAAATAGTTAAAACTAACTTAGTCTTAGAATAAAGATCTGATGCACTAAAAATTCAACAAAATAGGTACTTTAAAAACAACATCGATGTTTTCAAAAAAACATTTTTAGGTTTTACATGTGTTCTCAATTTTTACTTTATTGATTATATATATCCTTTTGATTCTAAAGATGTCCATGCAATTTTTTTAAACCAAGTTTATATAGTATTTTTTACATGTAAAAAATCAGTAACATTTTTAAAAGATAAAAACTTTGGGAATTTATTGAAACTAACTTTGTGTTTGAACCTACAGCAAAATGCTAAGTTTTAACTTGCAGAGTTGTGTTGGTATTTAGGTAAGTTCTTTAAGCATGAAAGTATGAAAGTATGAACGTATGAAAGTATGAAAAATGCTGAAAAGATAGACAATGGAGTATAGAAGGATGATATTTACACCACAAAAATCTGATGATAATGATCAAATGATAATGGGACATTACAATTTGTGAATTATGGTGTTGATGGGGACTTCAACAGGCTTATTATAAGCAGAGAAAGGTGAACAGTGTTTAAAAATGCAGAAAGAAAACAGGGAGTGTGTTACCATCTACCCATTTGTTTTATTTTCAGGTGATATACATTTCATTTTCTCCTTGGTTGGAATAACAACTCAAATGGTACCACAAGTAACTGTTAAAAAAATTATTGATCTAGTTACAACATCTGAAAATTGGATGTCAGATAGTGACACTTAAGGCTGTTTGTAAAGAATTAGATAATTTGGATAATAACACAGCTGGTCTTTCTATCCCCTTTTCAGAAAGTGAAAATGGAATAGAAAGAGCTGTTGTGTTATTATCTGAAAGACATAAAATGCAGAGAATTCTCTTTTCAACTCAATGTATAAAATCAATTGAGAGGGGTTTATGACCAACTTAGGCAATATATCGGGAAAAGGGCATGAAAAAAGGTCCTTTTTTCTAATGCAAAAGGAGTTGGTATAACACCCTTTGCCATAAATATTAACTTCATGTAACTAGATAAACTTGAGCAAGCAGCTACATGCATTCAAAAAGAAGAACCCTCAGCACCACCAGAGTTAATTTTATTCAAAACAACTGAATCAACTATTTCATCCCCAGCTTGTAAAAGGAAAGGTTCAGCAAGTTGCTGTAAAGACAAGTTTGATCAGGCTCAATCATTTATTATGGCTGAGATATGGCTGAGCTAAACCTCCAACTAGAAAAATTTCCTGACCTATTAGCTATTAGGAAAATCAAACCAAACCTAAAAAAACCACCATGTATTACTCAGGTCAATGGTTCAATGCTTGCAAAAGAAGTAAAGGAGATAAAAAAGAGAAACAACAAAAAGCTAACAGCAAAGGAGAAAGCCTAGAAGAAGAAAGAAAAAGCTATAGAAAAATTTGTTAAATGTAAAAATGAATGTACTTGCAAACAAAGGTCTTGGCTTGAAGAAATGTCCTATTTGTCTTGATGCTCTTCATTTAATTTGCAGGAAAGCCAGTTGCAGAGTTGATGATGTAACCTGGGATGATTTTACCAGCCAATCAGCACTTCTCCTCCTCTAAAAGGTTGTTCTCACAGCAAACTGATTTAGACAATTATAACAAAAGCAATGAAGATTAGAAATCTTTTTCTGAATAAAGAAATTGAATATAGAGCCATTACTTATAGAGCCATTACTTTTCAATGTTATGCTGAAATTGTTGTAATAACATGTTATTATATCAAAGATTAGATTGTTAAAAAAATCAATTCAAAATGTAATTTTGTGATTGTTCTTCACAATATGGTCCATTTGGTGAATTCTACCAAAATGAACCCCAAAAACTACTTTTTTTCTTTTTGAGCAAGTTGTATTGGTTTATAATTACTTGCTAGAAAAAAACTTTTTGCTACATTAAATCATAATCCGTCAGATAGTAATAAGGTGATAGAAAAACAATTTTTCTTAACTTAATCACCGATACAGCTGTAGGCTTCTACAAAACAAGAACAGTACAACTTTTTTTTGTCACAACTTGCACTTTTTGCAAATAACCGAGGTTTTAGCCAATAAAAAACACTTGAAAACTAATTTAACTTAAGTAGATATTAGCTACCATAATATATCAAAGTTTTGGTAATTTGAATTTCTTACTACATCCTAGGTTTTAAAGCTACTCTATTTTCTAGGTTACTTAAACTAACATTGTGGTTTTTAAGGTTCAGTTATTTTTGCAGTACGTATATCAGTAAGAGCTTTTTTTTTTTAATCTTATATGTAAAGGAACGTATTAAGATATAAAATAGAACAAATTATATTAATTTTGAAATAATTTGCATATACTTATTAAAAAAACCCATTTGAAATAAAAACAAAACAGCTCTAACTAATGAAATTTCAGTTCTCACCTTTCTTTTTCCTCAGTGTAGATCATGGGGGAAAGATTTGGAGATAAAATATTGGCAAAATTACTGAAATGCTTTGCCTCAGCTCCAAGAACCATGTCATCATTTTCTATACAATTTATAAGGATTTTTGTTATAGGAAATTATAATTTCATACAATAAAAATATCTGTAAATAACTTTTAAAAATAATAAACTAACATTTAAAAAAACTTATAAAAAAATTTATAAAATGTATTTATTGTAAAAGAAATGTTGAAAAAAAAACACATACATCTTAGATTGCATACAAAAATATCTTTGAAGACAATTGAACTTCATAATGAAAGCTGTTTTTTCTGTTCAAAATTAACATTCACTAATTACACTTGTTTTTGATGAAACTAATTTTAATGTAATAATATTTTTTTATTTTCTTTAAAAAAATATATTTAGCAAAAAATATCTTCTAAAAATGTGGGAGTTTTTGCCAGAAATGTGAAACTTTGTTAAAAGATGAACAATTGTTGTACTACTAAGCAAGTATTAAAAATATACTTTTAGAAACACATTCATCAAATATCAACATGCATATAACATTGTCGTTGCAAGGTCAAATTGCTCAAATTATCAAACTGGGGAAATAATAATAACTCATAAGTTTAATTATTTGAAGATTGAATCGTCAAAATCAATAGAACTACAAAATCTGATGTTGTGTAAAACTTATTCAATTTTTCACAAGAAAAATATGAGCTCATTCAGAATTGAAATGAAACTTTGTTCAAGTTCATTTATTTTCATACAGCATAATCCAGAGTATATATAAACTAATTACTAGGAGGGGATATATAAACTAATTACTAGGAGGGGAAAACAATTACTGTTTAACTGGCAATACATGTATTAACTTCCAAAACTATTTGTCCTGTGTATATTATACTAAGATCACACTTAAAATACTAATGCCAACATAAAATTAGCAAAGTAAGACTTAAATATTCCCAAAAACAGTTTTTACTACATGAAGCAAAAGTAATTAAATATTTGCCCAAAAATTTTAAGATAATAAGCAACACAAAAGAATTTAAAAAGTGATCCATTTACTTAACTCTTAGTTTTAACCAGTTTTATTTTATCTTACACATGTTATTCTATTTTCATTTATTAAATCTGTTTTGCACTTGCTTGATTTTATTGCTTCAAGATACACAATCGTGCCTAAACAAACTCTAAGTTTTTTAACTGATTGTTTTACCTTAATCTATAAAATGTAATTAACTTTATTGTTGTATTTTATCAGGACGCTAACAGAAAGCAGTTACTTTTACTGAAAAGCTTATCCTGTATAAATATACATGAATAGTAATAATAGTAACTATGCACTTCTTGTTGATCCATATAGTGAGATAAGTTTAACTGTTCCGGTGTAATTACCAAAATGGACCATCAGTGCATAACAAAGCCTAAATTTTAGGGATCTCACAAACTTAATTTCACTTATGGTTTCACCACACAATTAACTTAAAAAATGGGACAGCAAACAACCTTAATAACTTTTGAATGGTTTGACCAATTTAAGACTATCATTTGACTATTATATAACTTATGCATAAAATTTTTATGTAATTCTTAACTTATTAATACTCTATAACTTTATTCAGTCTGAAACATAGTTATTGCTGTTTAAAACATAGTTATTGCTGTTTAAAGTTATTTGTAAAGATAATGAAAGCTCAGTTAGAACCTTTGTAAATGAAGTATATTTTTACTTACAATTAATTTTTCCCCATTTAAATTGAATTATTCAAAAAACTAGTTTTGATATTTGGAAGTAAAAATAATGGAGCTGGTTGTCACTTAAACATAGACCAATCTTACTAATTTTATCCCCAGCAATTTTACTTTGCTAGTGGAACAAACTGATCAATCAAAAAGAAAATTCACTTAAAAAGAAAATACCAATTAAAATACTGTATGTATGTGTGTTATTTTATATATATATATATTAAATAACACGCATATATATATATATATATATATATATATATATATATATATATATATATATATATATATATATATATATATATATATATATATATATATATATATATTTATATATATAGTATTTTCACAATAATGGGAGAGAGTATTTCATTTTGGAATGCAACAGCTTTCTACATTTCAGTAGGTTTAAGCAATTTGACTAAATCTAACTATTAAAAATTAATCTTCAACATTTCTAACTATCCCAAAAATTAATACATTTACAGAAAATTAACCATGGTTTTTTGACTATTGCCCTCCATTCAATTTGTTGTTTTAAAAAAATAATATGGACTAATGTTGGACTTGGTGCATGGATCATTTAAAAACTTCCACTTTCTTATTAACATCAAACTGTATTTATTCTTGCACTTGTAACTGATGGTTTTCCCATACAATGATTGTATTGTATACAATTCAATAGACACATGAATTTGGTATATTGATAAGCTCTGATATTTGATAGACAGAAAATCTTTGTTTGAACATTTTTCTTTCAATTTAAACTTGAAAACCTTTCTTAGAACTTTGTTATATATACAATCACTTTATATTGGTGCTACAGATAGCAGTAAAAAAAGAATAATATAGCATTTTTTTTTTAATATTATAAAATCAAATCAACTATTCATCAAAAACTTTTACACTACTACTTGACTCTGTGGCTTTATACATAGTATGTCCAACAGTGAATATTTGATAAACAAATATTTAAAGCTTCAACTTTAGTTGAATACTTGGGTAATTTCTACAATAATCAATTTTTTAACTATATTTTTGTGAGGCTTGTTAATGTTATGTTTCTTTTATTAAGTGTTGAATAACCTTTATATAACAGACATTTTTAACTTAATATCTATGGAATGTTAAATTTAAAATACTGGAAGTGATACTGTACAAACTTCATTTAAGCAAAACAAATTTTACTAAATGATCTTTTCAAAAATTTGGAAGTCACATAAGTTTTCAGATATTTTCTTAAATAAGTATTTTTTTATTTTTTTAAATTTTTTTAATAACTGGTGTTTTCACCACAAAGATAAGGAACTAAATAAGTGTTCAGCAGATTTAAATGCATTTATTTTTTTGTAAATATTGGTTTTTGAACCTAAATCATAATTTTTGTAGTCTACATTGCAGGACCTAAATTATCTTATCAACAATCAAAAACTGCTCAAAATTAGGGTATTAAGATAATAATTGATATATTAAGATAATATTACTTGATATTAACTAATACCATCAATTTTTTTGTGTTTTTGCCACTAAACTTTGATCATCTATAAACCAACAAAAAAAAAATTCAACTAGTCTTTACTAAACTTAAAAAAATAAAAATGATTAAGTTAATTCTTAAAAAAAATAACTTATAATTACAATACCTGTATAATTTTTGCTTTTAGCAACTGTAATTTAGATTTCACACTCAAAATTTTCAATTAACTATTTTTCAGCTATTTATCAGACTGTATTTATGATCTAGTTTTGATAATTACTGCTATTACCAAGGCACCTAGGGATTTTTGTAAGAAAAAGTATCAATTAACAAGTTAATTAAACATTTGATTTGGACACACTAATAGAGTATAAACCAAATGATTGGTCAAATGATTAAATTACTGCATAAGCTAGAAACTAATACTTAGAAGATGAACAATCAATCAAAACTTACTACAGAAGGAATGTTTGGTTTAAGTATTTTTGGGTATATTGTATTAATATTGTTAGCTATATAATATATTTATAAATAAACATTACCTTCAGGAAGAGATAAAAATGGATCACTTTCTTGACTTTTAGCTGAAGAACTGGCATTGCTTGCACCACAATTAGAATAATCAGTTTGCAACTGTTTTAACCAGTATTTTACATGGCTTTCACTTGCCCAAACACCTGTTTCTATATATAAATAACACTGATGTAAAAATAATAATAATAATAATAATAATAATAATAATAATAATAATAATAATAATAATAATAATATTAATATTAATAACAATAATAATAATAATAATAATAATAATAATAATAATAATAATAATAATAATAATAATAATAATAAACCATGATGATGATGATGATGATGATGATGATGATGATGATGATGATGATGATGATGATGATGATGATGATGATGATGATGATGATGATAAAATTATTACAATTACTATATATAATAATAATAATAATAATAATAATAATAATAATAATAATAATAATAATAATAATAATAATAATAATAATAATAATAATAATTATTATTATTATTATTATTATTATTATTATTATTATCATTATTATTGTTATTATTATTGCTATTGTTATTGTCATTGTTATTATTATTGCTATTGCTATTTTTATTATTATTATTATTACTATTATTATAATTATTATTATTATTATTATTATCATTATTATTATTATTATTATTATTATTATTATTATTATTATTATTATTATTATTATTATTATTATTATTATTTTTATTATTATCATTACACCACCATCATCATCATCATCATTACTATTATTTAACTTATTACAAAGCTAAATCCAATATAAAAATTACCTTCCAACTTTGAAGTTAGATCTTGATGTAAATTTGAAGGTATAGTTGCAAGTAATGCCATTAGTTATCATACTGATGATGTTGGTATTTTAAATACCTTTTAATGAAAAAATATATAGATGTATGTATGTAACCATATATGCATGCATGCATGCATATTATGTATGAAATTCATGTATGCATGTATGTATGTATATATGTATGTATGTATGAATGTATGTATGTATGTATGTATGAATGTATGTATGTATGTATGTATGTATGTATGTATGTATGTATGTATGTATGTATGTATGTATGTATGTATGTATGTATGTATGTATATGTGTATGTATGTATGTATATATTATGAATGTATGCATGTATCTATAGGTATATGTATGTAAGGGTGTTTGTACATATGGGTGCATGTGTGTACCCATATGTACATATATGTCTGTATATGTATACATGCATATATATATATATATATATATTCATATATATACATATATATATATGTGTATATATATATATATATATGTATATGTATATATATATATATATATATATATATATATATATATATATATATATATATATATATATATGCATACTTTTTTATATAATATAGGTTATTTCTCCATACAACTACTAAAAAAACCCAGTTTGTTAAAACTCTATTAAAAAAAAAAACTTGCAAATACTATGAAGATGATTTTTTTTGCTACAAAAATGCTCTAGAATATTTTACTTTCTAAGTAAATTGGCCACAAACTTTTTTCTACTTCTCAGATAGTTTTTCAATTTCTTTAGTTAAATTTTGTAGTTTATATTAGAGAAAAAAACAAGTTTTTTATTTACTTGTTGCTCTTATTACAAAGATATTTTTATTATTGTATGTGCTTTCGTAAAAATTTATTATATGTGCTTTCGTAAAAATTTTTAACTATTTATATATTTGATTACTATATATCATTTGAAAGAACTTTAGATTAGTATTATAATGATAAAAATTTCATAAAAAACGAATAATTCTACAAAAAGTTAGGCACATTTAACTAACAAAATTTCTTTAGGAGGTTGCTTTATACTACGACAAACATTAAAATTTCATGTTCGGCTAACGGTAATTTTGTAATGAAACTTTATTGTTTATTTGCGCAATATTTTGCTTCCGTTAATTTTCATTCAACATGACGCTTTAATAAAAATGTTATAATATTAAAAAGATTTTTAGTATTTTAATTATCTATCATATTGAATAAAAAAATCTATATATTTTTAATAATAAATTAAAAATTGATAACAAAGTCTTATTAATTAATATTTTAAATATCGCTTATACAAGAGTAATAATTATAATCTCTGTATAAATATAATATTATACCTTATTACGCTTACAATACCTAATATGTTAATATGTAATGAATACCGCGTATATAATAAAAAGCGTATATTTAAAAGTACAATTTTAAACTGAAGAGTTTTTTTTCACATTTGCTTAGTAATGTTTTTAACAGAATTGTGGCGATGAAAAAGCATTTTTCGTAACGATTGTAATTGCCTAATCCGAACAAGTCACATCGTTTCTATTTGCCATACAGCATTGACATCCACAGATAGAAAATGTAGATTCTTCAAACAGGTTTAATCTTGTCTTTATAAGGCAACAATATTCACAGAAGCAAAGGTCTAACTTTCAGCATGCTCTGATAAAACCTTGCAATAATAAACAAAAAAATATATATCTGGTAAGCCTTAGGTTAAAAATAAATTGAATTAACTTCACTCCTGATGCTTAATACATTTTACCATTAAAACAACAATAGAAGTAAGTTAATTTTTGCTTTGACAAATCCTCATGATAATACCTGAAATAAAATAGGTGTGATATAAAAATTGTAATGAAAAAGTATAGATCTGATCATAGACTAGTCATTAGGGGATGGTAGGTGCCATATGTTTAGATTATATTGAGTTGTTTGAATTACTAAACACCAGCATCTTGTCTAGTTTATGCATCGGCATCCATGCATCCATATTGGATGTCAATAAACACCTCAATACCTGAAATAAGATCTGATATATGCAAATGAGAAATATAAATCATTTCATAACATTACAAAAAAAATTTTAAAAGTTGGGAGGAGCATAATATTAAAAATATTAATTACTATTGTAAAAATATTTCTAACAACTTGACTTACCTATTATCTGTAAATGATATCTATTCATGCAAGTATATAAACTTACTACTTACAATAACATATCATCAATTCACTCACAAGTTGCTTATGATATCACTATACCACCGCTTATGATGTATGCTTATAGTTGATATATACACTCCCCAATTTACCAAATATCATTACAAATAATTACAAACTAATCAACGTTTTTAAAGCTATGATATAAATGATATAAATAAACAAGTTTTTGTAATATAACACGCACCAAAGTTGTTTTTTTTTTCATCGAAAAATCCACCCTTTGCTTTCCTTACTGCCAAACAAGTTTTGGCATACGTTTGATTAAATTATCCAAATAAAGAGGAGATATATTTTTCCACACTCGTTGCAAAACTGACCACAAATGAGTTGTTGATGTAGGACACTCTTTTTTTACCTCACGATCCAGTTGTTCTCATATTAACTCCATTGGGTTGAGATCAGGGGATTGTAGGGGCCATGTCATAACTTTGAGTTCTCCACGAGCTTCTTTTTTTTGCAAATAGTTTGTACAGTATTTAGATAAGTGTTTTTGGTCATTATCCTGTTGCATGGTGAACCCGTGGCCAATTAGACGCATTCCACAAGACACGGCATGTCTACATAATATCTTATGATATCCGTTCTTATCGAGAATTCAATTTATTTTCACGAGATTACCAACCTGATAGAGGCAAAACAGCCCCACACCGTTACTGAACCTTCACCATGTTTTACAGTAGACAGTATACACTGAGGATGAAAGTTTTCAGTTTCTGTTCGTCGCACATAGATCTGTCGCTTTGTTCCAAGAACAAGAAATTTGGATTCGTCCGTCCACAATACATTTCGCCAGTCTATATCTGTCCAATTTGAATGTGCTAGAGCCCATTGAAGCCTCTTTTTCCGATTTATTTGTTTTAGAAGAGGTTTTCGAACAGCTACTCTACCATTTAAGCCAACAGTTTTCAAGCGACGTCTTACAGTTCTTTCTGAAATAGTTTTATTATGAGCAGAATTGAAGTTAGATGTTATTTCTTGGTCTGTTAATCATCTATTTTGTTTACATAAGAGTATAATCAACTTGTCTTCAGCCTTTAATGTTTTTTAGGGACGTCCAGTTCTTTTCCTATCTTTATTTGTACCAGTACATTTAAACCGACGAATAGTATCACTCCCAATTGATTGCGGTATTTTCAACAACTTCTGAATATATCTAGTAGAACGACCATTTTTTGCCAGAGCAACAATTGAAGAACGCGTTTCTAGTGATAAATTACATTTGTTTGACATTTTATATCATTTTCTAAAACTTTAGTCTAAATATAATCAAAACGCACTTTTATAAACTAGAAATTAAAAGATAATATCAAACTTTATTCAGCTACATAGAATATTTACTAAATTAATTTATTAATCCAATATGTTATATTAACTTCAACGAAACTATGTTTTGATGACAAAAGAAAAGTTGAATTTTATTTACAAACTTTTTTATAAGTATGTTCAAGCATATTTATAATCCAAAAACGAAGAAAGCATAGATTGTGCATTTCAATATTAAAAACACATTAGCACATCTTAATTGAATTATTTTATGGCTCATATACAATATTAAAATTTAATATCAAATACAAGATTATTTAAAACATTAGCACATCTTAATCGAATTAATTTATGAATTATAAAGACTTTTAAATTTAATATCAATTATTACAGGTAAAAAACTATTAAAACTTTAAGTGACCGGAAACTTTTGCCGGGCAGTATATATATATATATATATATATATATATATATATATATATATATATATATATATATATATATATATATATATATATATATAATGTCATATATTGCTTGGTTAAGTCATTTATTTTGAGATTAATATCCTTTTTCAGTTTTCTAGCGTTTTTAAGTAATAAGTAATTATATTAGAAACTAATGTTAAACGTTGAGCGTAAAAGGAGTTAAATTTTAATAATATGGATTATAGTACTTTTTTGCAGTTTCATACGCGCTCACCCAGTTTTTTTTAAAAAAAACGTAATAATGCGATTAATAACGCGTATCGAAACCAGGAAAAGGATATGACGTTAATCTTGTAAACCTATATATTTTTAACGTACTGAAACAACTGATTAGTAGAAAACTACTTGTATAATATTAAATCATAATGTTCTTCAAGAAAATAAATTTTTGTGTTGTTTTAGTATTTGGAATCGTTCAGCTGTTTCATAGAGGTTATTCGAGTCAAGTATCATCAGGTTTCATTTTAGTTATTATTATTATTTAAAAATTTTTTCTTTTAACTAAAACCAATAAAGAGACAGAACAGAGTTCGGCATATTGAATCCTCAAATTTTCAGAGGTCGTTGTACTGAAGAAAATAGTTCAAGAGAAGAAATTGAGTTTCTAGGAAAATACTTTACGCGTTGAAATGCTCTGTGTTTATGTGTTCTAGCAAACACGTTTATCAATAACTGTGAAGGTAGAAATTAGACACCGGACTTTGGTTTTTCGATTTTTTACGATTAATAACGATTAAAATAAATTTTTTTATATGAGTTTTTTATGAGCTATAAATCTAATATTCTGAATAGAACTCTTTATGACTTTAAAACAGTCAGGTTTTCGGTGTAACATATTTACATTCATACGTAAAATCGTTTGTTAAAATTTATTTTAATCGAATTAAGTTCTTTTTTATACGAATAGCAGCTATGCGTAATGTCTGGGAACAAAGTAACATAAGCTTTACGAGGTATCGCAATTGTTTTCTGAAATCCCGTAGATTCGTATGTCTAATTATAAAAATTATTTTAAATTATTATACAGAAACTTTTACTTTAATCGTTATTAATTGTAAAAAATTGAAAAACCAAATTCCGGTGTCTAGTAGAAATTCTATAAATTTATTGACATATTATCATTTTTAGTTATATTAAAGACTTCATACTCACCATCTAAGAAATGTTCTGGTAAGTCTTGCTATTCGTCCGTTAAAATCAACAACTCTACCTTTATACAAAAGCAATATGAAAGAACTCTACTGGTTGTTTTGGAAGCTAAAACCCAGAAAGTGACAAGCTATAACATGACTATCGAAGAGGCGTTTAATAAAAACAAGACCCTTACAAAATATGTAAAAGAACTGTTTAAAATACCTGATGGTTCCATTCTTTTTTTCCTCCCACTGTATAAGTCTGAAAGCTTTTTGTATCCTTTACTAAAACACTTAATCTATAAAGGTAGCAATTCATCTAAATTAAAAGTTGCGATTGTAGTTGACTGTATTGATCCTTGTGCCTTTGTAACTGGGGAGTCACTTCCGCTTGTATTTTCTAACTCGAGCGTTGAGAAGAACTTTCAAATTCGTTTAAAAGGTAGGAAACATAGAAACATGGAAACCATGCCTTAAATATTTTGTATTACTATGTTGCTGTAGTAATTTATTACATTTAAGATATATAGAAATAATTGTAATATTTTGTTTATTTTATCAATAAAGTTAATTTTAATTAATAATAATTGCTTTCGTAAAAAAAATTTTTTTTTTAGTCGAGCAAGAAAAAGTACCAAAAAAAAGTCATTATGCACTTCTGGCGGGAATCTTCTTTCCAGCGCTTCTAGTGGTTGTTATAGCTTTAACGATTGTTATTCGATACTGGAAGAGAAATAAGTTAATTTTCTTCAAAACGAGACAACCTTTTAGTGAGATTAGCTTTAGAAAAAATGCATTTACAATTCATCAATCTCTAAACACCATTGAACACGCTGTTCTGCCATCAGGGTTCGGAGGAAAAGAAAAACAAGAAATACCAGAAACAAAAAAATATTTTCAAACAGAAGTAAAAAATCATTACGTTTCGATAAGGAAAGATGACAGCAACAATACTGAATACGAAAAGATTAAACAGGACACTACTTATGATTACATAGAGATTGACGGAAACGAAAAAAATACTATGAATGCCTATTATTGCCCTTGTTCTCCAGAAACTGTCATAATGGAAGATAAGAAAGGTAAACTGCAGCTTAATTATAAGCCCAAATTTCTAAAACTTTTTAAAAACTGTAACTTAAATCAAAAACATGGTGCATCAAAATCTCTCACATGTAGTAACAATATTCAAATTAAAGACACTAATGAAAAGAAAAGCTATGAAAATTTAGTTAAATCAAACGATGCTGACGTTTACGAAACTTTAACGGAGATTTAACCTGGCGAATCTCACTAGGGAGGGTTGTTTCCTGAGAGATTATTTCCCAATATCCATTAGAAAAGCAGCAAGTCTACGAATCTAAAAGAAACAAATTTTTGCAGCTGGAATGGAGAAGCATGGACTCGAGAAAAGTTTCATCATACTGAAATAATGCAATATATAAAATCGACATTATGAAGAAATGGAAAGAAGAAAAAAATCTTCCGTTCTGTAAAGAAAAGTAAGATACCAATAAAAATCAACCTGATGATTTTTTAGTTAAACTTACTTCATTAATTTAAAGGAAAAACTTGAGTTCCATACATTCATATATTTTATACACATGTTTATTTTTTATACACATACTTTATACAAATATATTTTCATTTTTATATATTTATAAGAAACAATTCGCGTGCCATATATTCACCAATAATCAAAAAACAGTTACTTGAGTAATATAACTATTTACAATTAGAGTAAAATTTATACAGCAATGATACTTTTGTAGCACATTTTTACATTGAGTTGAGTTCCAGAAAAATATTACACATAGTTATTTGTTATGATTTTCTTACTATTCTGGGTTTACTAACTATACTAGAAATTAGCCTAAGGTTTATTCCATATCAAATCAAAAACTGAAATTCTCTGATTTATTCTTTCTAATTTGCCTATGGATTAACACTAGAATATCAATTACTTTTAACAAACTAGTTCAGGTTTAACAGCCATCGAAGTTTGAATTTAGTGTCATTTTGAAAATATAATGTTACGGGCGATATTTCGGCTAATAAATTTAAAGAATACAAAAAATCTACTTTCGGTTCGGTAGCCATTCGGCGAAATTCCGGTTTGGGTGAATTTATCGTATTACTTGAATACAGTATAATAAATATTACTTTTTACAACCATAAAGTCATGTGGTAAGAACTACTCTTACGCGTTCTAGATAAACAAAAGTACTAAAGAAGCGTAAAAGATTTGAATGAGTGTGCGATTGCGCGCAACAGAATTACGAATTATGCCCAATTTTTTCTCATTTTACCATTAAAAAATCATTTTTTTCTGCGAGTCATTTTAATTGGAGTAGCTCTCATTATTAAACTTAGATCTACACAAATGATGAGCAGCTCATTTGAGATCCTGCTCTTTTTCAACCGATGAGATAATTTTTTGATAATTGTTTAATTCACAGGTGAATTAGTTAAAATTTTCGGTTGAAATGAAAAATTGAATGGAGTAAAATCAAAAAAAAAAAAAAAAAAAAAATGAAGATCGAAACTTGAAAAAAATAATTTATGTCGACTTTATAGTATTATAACTTTTAGTATTTTGCAAAATAATAGATTGACCTTTTAAAAATATTTTGATTTAAACTGTGACATCTAATAAATACATACATTTCACACTTTTCGAATAAAATATTGTAAATTAGATTTTTGAAAGTATTAAAATAAAGATTGTTTGAAGTTTAAATAGCTTACTTAAGTTTCGATGGTTTCTACGAACTTTGACAAAAACAAAATTCTCACTCGGACAAAGTTATAATGGATGTACAGCGGTAAGAATCTTGAAAAATCTGGCTAAAAGTCGAAAAATCAGTAAAGTTACGTAAAAATTTGTGCTTTATATTTTCTTTAATCACAAAATCCGCATTTAACATGAGAGTTGCAATATTAAATATGGCATATTCTAAATGACGGTATTTTAAAAAATCAGCGAAAATACATTTGGACATAAATTTTTGAAATATTTAGATTCAATTCGGCATTTAAATTAGGCAAGTTAATGTGGCGAACTTCTAATGACCTAAAAATTCTTTAGGAAAAATCTTTACTATACTTGCAGCATGGCTCCTGAAGCACGAAGACTCATCTGATTTGAAAATGCTAATTCGGAAGAACTAAATATGGAACGCATTTCCTCATTTTTTCATAGCTACAAAAAAAAAAATTGTACTTTTGTGTATTCCTCAGTTTTTCGGAATACACAAAAGTAAAATTTTACTAAATAAGTTATATAAATGATAATAATATATTATAACTTACAGCATAAGGTGTTATATAAAAAATTTAAATAGTTTACATCATAGATTATTTGTAATTTCACACACGCACACATACACACACACATTCAATTCAAGCCTAGTTGTTAACATCAATTGTTAACCATAAAAAATTGACAACAAAAACAGTGAAAACTTAAATTGATTACTGATATTTGATATGCTTGAAAATCAATCTCTAAATTGTTAATCGTAACGTTTATCGACTCTATCGAAAATACCTGAAAATACCGAAGATAATTTCAAATACCAAATGACTTTTAAATGTTGTTTAAATCAATAAATTTTAATTCAAATAACATTGTTTTAGATTCCCTGAATGCTCACCAAACGGCTAAAAGTTAGTTGATGAAGATTTAAACCCAAATAATGAAAATAATGACAAATGAAGTTGAAATAGAATTGTAAAAAGCTATATTTGTATTTATGTAAATTTTTGACAATATTTAAAGTTTGGGTTTTGTTTTATTTCATTCTAAGATAAATAACATTTTTATTGCAAAATCATTCTTTAAACAAAACTACAAACGGAATAAGAGAATTTTACTTAGTCTAGCAATCTAATTCGCATTTAATTTTTCGTCAGAAAATCGAGCTCTCAAATAGGAGTTGACAATTGCAAAACTACTAAAATCTTGTTCAACTTTTACCCAGTGGCGTATCTAGGGTATGGCAGGCAGGGCACGTGCCGTGGGCGCCAACCTGAAAGGGGCGCAAAAGAGGCTTGGTTGCAATACAATAAGCGAGAATTATATAAAATAAATTAAGAAATAATATATTATATAAAATAAATATATTATATAAAATAAAGTTTGTGTCATTTATTAAAAAAATTGTAATTAAGTACTTTATGTGGGGGAGGAGGGGCGCGTGATCGGTGTTTGCCCCAGGCGCTATTTACCCTAGGTACGCCACTGCTTTTACCTGAGAAAATTTAGCACCAAAGGGATATTTTTATGTTTTTAGTCCAACTTTATTGCAGTGTTTTTTCCAATTGAAAAATTGTCATGTTTTAAATTTCAATATTCAAGAATATTGAAAATTTCATTAACCCCAATACGTGGCTGCATACAATATTTGTTATTTGCTGATGGCTACATAAAATACATGGTTATATACAAAATTCCTGATTTGCTGATGAATTCTTATATTTGGTATGACATATTTGGCGTTGACTTCGTCCTGAAAGAAGAAATGTCAATTATTTAGTGTTTATCAATTAATAAATATTATTTTATCTCACTGATTTTTGAATCATTATAACATACGAATGTTTTCAAACACTTAAAAGATACAAAACCTTTCTTTAAAGTTTGAGTTTTTGAGCTTAAAATCAAGAAAATCTTAAATCATTTTCTTTTAGCTTGATTTTAGAAAAGAAAAATGGAGGTATGTAATATTCCATGATGATGAAAACTAATAATATTAATTTAGTGAGTAGGGGAGAACGGGGTGAGATGGGACATGGGGTGAGATGGGACATGGGGTGAGATGGGACTTGGCAATATCTCAGTGAAAAATTTAATAAAGCAAAAGTTTTTTATATATGTTATAAGTTTGCAATAGCTTCTTCATATTATTGTGTTTTTTAAGTTTCAGAAGTATTTTTTTTCGGATTATTTGCGAATATGTAAAAATCTAACAATTTTCCTGGATTTTGAAGACATCATTAATATTAAATATTTATGTGTTGTTTGCATATATTTTTATGTTTATGGCTTTTAATTATTCACTATTGTTTTATTTAACTACTGAAGAAATATGATTAGCATATGGCTATGAGAACTATATAAAATAAAGGTTTTCTCACACCTACTAGTGATGGGGTGACTTGGGACAGGAGAATTGGGGTGAAAAGGGGCACTGTTCAATTTTATCATTTTTTTAATTTAATGTACTTTAACTTTTATAATCAACATTTTTGTAAAAAAGCAAGTGAACAGAAAATTATGTTTATATTTATGATAAGATTTCAATGTTTACTTTATAGTAAAGTGTTTTTTATCATAGAAAATAATAATAATTATATTGGATTTCTTTGTTACTTTGTCCTGAAGATGTCTTTCACAGTAAGTATTGTTTTAATGCCAATCATTTTTGTTTTTTAAATTCAGTTTAAATAAAGTTCTTCACTATTAACCTCATTAAATTTAATCACATTATAAGTTTTATATGGTTGTGATACTATTTTATTTTCATTAAAATAAATTTAAAACTTATAGCCTAATCTGGATTTTGGTTAATGCAATTAAAAAGAGCACAATTTTTTTTAATAATGGAGTGAGTAATACGAGTAATAATTTTTCAGATGCCAAGAAAGTACAAACGAGTGACAAGTCGGTTAAAGCCTGATGCTCATACAATAAAAGCTGCTGTGATGGCTGTTGAATCTGGCAGTTTATCACTACGAGCAGCCGCACTAGAGTATACAATTTCAAAATCAAGTTTACAGCGGAAAATAAAGGTTAATAAAGAAACTTCTTACAGTAACTTATACTTTGATGAACAACATAAATATACTTTTAATAAGGCACAAGAAGATGAACTTTCAATGTATCTTCATCAAGCATCTAATATGCATTATGGACTTGATGTTAGAGAAACAAAGCAACTTGCATACCAAAATGCAATTAAAAATGACATTAAAATACTAGAAAACTGGAAAAAGAGTGAAACTGCTGGAACTGAATGGTTTTATTTGTTCTTAAATCGTACAAAATTATCTATTCGTATGCCAGAAGCTAACAACCTCAGTCGAACAACTAGTTTCAATCGCACAAAGATAGATACTTTCTTCAAAAACCTTGACAGTGTGCAGAAGCGCTATAACTTTTCTGCTGATTGCATTTACAATACTGATGAAACAGGTCTGACAACTGTTCATAAGCCAGTGAAAGTGATTACTGGTAAAGAAGTAAAGCAAGTAGGACAGGTAACTTCTGCTGAAAGGGGAACCCTAGTTACAATGGTGGGTTGCATTAATGCCCTTGGAAATCTTATTCCACCGTTTTTGATATTTCCTTGTGTCCACTTTTGTAGCCATATGCTTAAAGGTGCACCAACATTTGATGCTAATCCTAGTGGATAGATAAATAAAGAACTTTTTTTTAAATGGTTTGATCATTTTGTAGAATATGGACATCCTAGCAAGGATCATCCATTACTTTTAACAATGGACAACCACAAAACTTATATATCGATTGAACTGATGGATAAAGCTAAGGAAAGCAATGTTGTGCTCTTGAAATTGCCACCCCATTGCAGCCACAAACTCCAACCACCTGACAGATCAGTATTTGGGCCATTAAAGAAATTTTACAATTCAGCATGTGATTCATGGTTAAAGGCACATCCAAATGCTCCTATGACGATATATGACATTTCTGAAAAATTAGGAATAGCTTATACAAGAGCCTTTACTTCCCAAAACATTCAAAATGGTTTTAAAGCAGCTGGCATTTTCCCGTACGATCCATATGTTTTCAGTGATGTTGACTTTTTATGTTCTTATGTATCTGATCGACCAATTCTAGCAAATGACAATTCCGACAAACAAACAATCCCCACTTCACTGTGAATTGTATCTAAAGTTATTAATGAAAAGAAGCAGCAAATCAGCACTTCTACCTACCATTGGACAGCAGAAGATATAAGGCCATTTCCAAAAGCGGGTGAAAGGGTGGCAAAGAGAAAAAGTGCAAAAAGAAAATGTTCTAGGTCCCTGGTATTGACTGACACACCAACAAGAAATGAACTAGTTGAAAGTTTATCAATAATGTAAAAGAAAAAAAGAAGATAAAGATAAGAAAAAGAAAAAAAGTTACCCCCTCAGACATCAATGTAATTTTGACTCAATTTAAACATCAAGCAACCTGTTGAACAAAGTTACAAATGCATTTAGAATGGTATTTTATTTTTGTTAAACATAAATAAATTTTGTGTATTGTTATGTTTTATAAGGAGTAGAATAAACAGTAAAATAATGCTTAAAATTATTTATTTCTATTTTTGCCCCATTTCACCCCAACCATTGGCCCATTTCACCCCAACATGGGGTGACATGGGACAAACAGTGTCACTTTAAAAAACCAAGCCCTTGAACTTAATTTGATGGTTTAATAATGGGTTTTGCAATAATTTAACATGAAAATTCATTGGACTGTAGTTTTAAGCCGATTTGTATGGTTTTTGTGGAAAATTTAAAGCGCAACACGCAAGCAAATTTTTTAACGTCAATTGAATAAAGTTTATTTTATATACTATTTGGTATCAAATGTTGGTTAAATATCAATTATTAAACAATATTGAAACCCAACTTGAAAGTTGTGTAAAACGTTATTCATCTTCATTCGTACATTTTTAAGCTGTCGAGCAATTTCAAAATGATGATTCTTAAGTAAATGATGTGTTGAAATGAAAATGAAAAGTGAACATAGACAGTGAAAAGTGAAATAGACTGTGGAAAAGTGATATGGAAAATGTGAAAGTGACAGACTGTGGTTTATGATTCTCCCATTTTTTGCTTAGAAGATTTGGACAAAATCCATTCTTCTAAAGGTAATATTTAAGGTTAACATTAAAGGGAACCAAACTCATATTCTAGAGTTATGACTACTCGATATTATAAATTGAACATGATCTATGGGTCAGGCGAGGTAACTCAAAAATGATTGTGACAATGCCTCTTTTTCCCGTTTGAATTGAGAATCGTTCTATCTTTTGTAAATATTGGGTATTTGAATTAATTACTGCAGTTTTTTTGTAAACATACTTTGTTTGAATAAAAAAAAATGTTTTTTCAAAGTATTTGCCGCCGTTAGTGATAACATTTCCCCGTATTTCATGCAGCTTCAGAATGGAAAACGTGTCATGTGAAAAAAAAAATTGACCGCAGTCACATTTTTAAATATTTTTACGATAGTGCCCTTGCCTAATTAATATTTAAATAATGTTTGTTCTAAATAAAGGTTTACATGAAAAAAAAAAAGGTCAAAACTACAAGTTTTTTTTTTTCACTGTGTAACCTAATTTTTGGAGTTATACACTAATTCGTTAAAAAAATTCTTTTTTAAACAATGCATTGATGAGAAAACTATATACAATATGTCTCGTAAAGTTCTGGATCCATATTTTTTACATTTGTGTAGTTATAAGTTCCTGGATCCAGACTAATGTAGATTTGGTAGTAAATTTCAAACACCAAACCTTTGTACAAAAATATTACAAAACAACAACATTGGAATCATTAAGTTTACAGTAAGCAATCTTGTAGTTAATTCATCACACTTAAATATCTTAAAGCGCATAAAAAATATACATTAATATACTGATATTTTCGAGTGACGGAACTACCTTCTCTTTTTCTCTAGCCGTAACGCAGTAACGAGCACACAACTTTGGTTGAACAAAAATTTCTGGTATGAAATTTAGCATGAAAGTTTGATATATTCAACGTTCTGGTATGAAAGTTTGATATATTCAACGTTTCTTTCAACTGGTTAATTTGGTTGTTAAGCAACCAAATTAGCAAGTCGAAGGAAACTTTGGGATAAAACAATAATTAAAATGTTGTCAAAGATGTCAGTCTTCTTTAAATATTGTTGATACTGAAGTATCAGCTGACGGTAGCTGGCAACGACAAGGATTCTCTTCATTAAATTAAGTTGTTACAGATATATAAATGAAAACAGATAAAATTAAACAGCGCATGCCTAACGCGAAGTATGTTTTGCAGACGCAGTTAGAGAGTTAATGGTTTTCTTTCTAATTTTAATTTTAAAAGAAAGGCAAATGCTCTTTTTTTTTTAAAAGATGAACATGATTCCCTAAATATAATTCTTCCCCAGAATATAGGTGGTTTTTTGTTGAGTTGTTTTAATCAAATCCTTTCTTCAAAATCTGATTTTTAACAACTCGTTAGCATTACTCGCTTTTTTTTATTGACAGATTGATTTGAATAAGTGCTTAATAAGTCATAATTTCATAAGCTACTAAACTCCCGCCAACAAGGAATATCCAAAATTCATTTATATTTTTATTATATTAACACAGTACAATCACTTCATCAAGACTCCATCGTACTAAAAAAAAAAGGGTAAGTTTTGAAATAAAATAAATATTAGAGACTATATCAAACCTAATGCAGCATTTTTTAAAAGCACATACATAAAATTTTAGCCACTGAGTCTAAAACAGTCATTTGAATAGTTCTCATTGCTTTAGTGTGTAATGAACAAATGATAATTAAGAAATAAGGCTTTAAAAAAAAAAGGAAAAACAGCAATAACTGTTTGAAAACCTGCAAACAAAAAAATGATACCTTTTGCTGAAACCATTTCATAGAATCAGCTTTTGTTAGGCGATGTGGAAACCCAACACTAGACTTCTTTCTTCTTCTATAAGCAATATTATATCCAGGTCTAGCAAGAACAACATAGAAGTCCATACCATAAATACCAATACTTGGGTCATACTTAATTCCAAGATCAATGTGCTCAGCAATCCCAAAACCAAAGTTGCCAGTTGCTGAGAAGTTACCTCTCTTCAATTCATATTCTTTAACTTTAAGACCCTTTTCTAAAATCTCTTCAGCTTTGGCTCCACGGACTGTGCAGTGAACAGCGATCTTTTCATTGCGCCTAATACTAAAGGATCTGACAGTGTAACGAGCTAAAATGATCATTATACAAGATGCATAAAATATAATAATCAAAAAAGAGTAATACAAACCCATCAAGAATTTAAGTGGGAATCTTAACAGTTAAAAATATTGCAAGCATACTTTGGTTAACTAAAGCCAGTAAGACAATGAACTCATTAGTAGCACTGATTAATGAAAAATGTAATATTTGTAACATGTAATAAAGTACTCCAAATGTAAGTAGGATCTAATTGAGTTTGTAACAGACTACATTAAGCAAAAAATTGCCATACAAAAACTAACTTAACAAAGAATGAGAAACAAAAAACCTCTCTAAATATAATCAAATGTGTGAAATATAAGTTTATAGATTGTCAAAGGTAAATATAGGAAAAAATCAGCAAACTTTTCATTATTTTGATATCTAATTTCAACCTTAAAAATTCCTAAATTAGTTTCCTTTTTTCACCAATAATTCTGCCAAAACCTCAGACAAGAATGAACCATAACCCAGAATTAGGGATAAGTGTCTATTATGAAATTCCGAATTAGTAGATCAAGTTCAACAGAATATCCTAAACTTGCTTGGTAACAACTGCTTTAGGTAGATCTCTCATTTTGTCTACAGAGAAGACAGGTTTACTTCCTTGCTGCAACAAACTTCCATTGACACTTCTACTTAATCTCAACCTTAATAAACATCATTTCTTTACCAATCTTAAAGATAAACTTTCTATAATATATATTTCTTTCTATTATATTCTGACCATAAGTACCCCAAAATAAACTTGTTTTCAAATTATTTAAAATGATGTTAAAACTCTTTGATTTGTGTGGTGAGATATTTTAAAACAAACAAAATATTATTAATACATATATACCAGGTGCAATGTTTAATTATTTCTCACATAAAATATTAAATTTTAATAATTACACAGCAGTTTGTTATCATAGAAAATTGCAAAACACAATTAACCCTTTAGTATTAAGAGAAAAAAAACAAAAAACATTAGCTTACTATACATATGACAACAAAAATTATTACAATGTACAAATTACAAACCTTTAGAAAAAACTGGTGTTTGCCCAGTAAGAGCTTCTAGCACTTTTCCAGCACGAACCAATCTGTCACCACTTTCACCGACACAAATGTTGATGCAAAGTTTCTGGATTCGGATTTCTTTCATTGGATTAACTTTGTCCCCCT
Source organism: Hydra viridissima (assembly GCF_058129835.1). NCBI lineage: Eukaryota > Metazoa > Cnidaria > Hydrozoa > Anthoathecata > Hydridae > Hydra > Hydra viridissima. The sequence continues at coordinate 6,960,446 of NW_028324308.1, read as the reverse complement.
TTTTTTCCTCTTTGGGTGGCTAAAATATATTGACAATAAAAGTTTGTTAGCAGTTACATACCTTTTATAAAATTTTATTTTAAACTTTAAAGCTGACCTTGTTGTAAAACAAAAATGTGAATTGCAAACTGGAAATAAAAAAATTTTTTTTTAGTTACTTAACATCTTCACAAAATTTATAATTTTTTCATTAACTTCTGCTGTGTCTAATAAAAAGTGTTTTTTTACATTTTCCCACTGCTACTTATTTTAGAATCAAACAATAGTTATTAATTTGTTTAGTAACAGGATCATGAATTTGCAACCTTTTTCAGCTTTACTAAAGATAACAGACCTGTACTAGGCGAAGTATAACAGTAAGTTATATTTTGGTTAATTGGTAATGGTGTTCTATTACACAACTAAATATTGTTTTAAAATAAAACTTAACATTCTGTTGCGGGCACAAATATTAATGGGTACTGTTAATGGGTATGATAAGTAACTCATATTTATTTGGTAATTTATTTAATTTCCTTACCGCCATGCTGTTGGACAGGAATGATAAAAGATCGTGCTGATCCACGGGAAAGTTGAAGAATTGCCGAGCAATAAATTTGCAGAATATCGGAGAAACAAAGTTTAAGTATAAAACCAAATTTGATTTTTATTTTAATATTTTAGTTAAAAAACTTATTTTTAACTGTAAAAAAAATAAGTTTTTTAAAAGTTTTTTATAGTTTATATAATATAAATAATAATTTTTTTTAAAGTTTTATTATCATGTCACAAGTAGTTTTCCTGCTTTTATAAACAAAAAAACATCCTGTTATCTAGCGTGTAATTTCATGATGGCCACGTAGTGAAAAATATTGTAAATAAGTTACTAAATAAATTTCCTTTATTCTTTTAAAAGTAGATCTAAAATCTGAAAATATAATGGGAGCCGGATCATCTGTTGATATACCTGGAGGAGGAACCGAAGGTTACCATGTGCTTCGGGTAATATATTACATTTAAACTAATGGTTTTCAAATAATCTATTACTATAAGTTCTAATGCTTATTTGAAAAAATCAAAAAAAAAAAAAAAAAAAAAAAAAAAAAAAAATTGGTAATTAAAGTGATATATATTCCCTTAACATCAATTGGCATATAGAATCATGATAAATACTAAAAAAATTATCTTTTGTAAATTACTTTTTAATGAAAGATTAGGGATAATATTTGTTGTTAATTTGTCAATGTTAAGTTTTGTTTGTAATTCCTTTTATTAAGGAAATGTTATGTAGTTTTAGTTTACCAATTAGTTTTGTCTAAGACCAATTTATTCTCTGTCAATAATTATCAGAGCTATATGTAGTTAGTCATGTAATAGATTGCATTATGATGTTATTACTTTGTATGGTATTATAGCAGTATCTGGCAATTCTTTGCAGCAACCTAATAATATGTGCAGAGTTAGTACACATAGAGTATCTTTGCTTCTTTTAAAAAGGAGCCAAGATACTCCAGGTGTACCAACTCTGCACACATTATTAGGTTGCTCCAAAACAAAATATGATATAGTTAAAATTTATCAATAGAAAAATATTATTCATTTAAATACAGCAATATTTTTTCTTGAATTGTGTTATTTTATAGCTGCCAGATAATATGTGGTACTTAATACTGTATTAAGTAATTTAAAAAGTAATGTAATATCATTAAGTTATAAGTAATATGAATAACTTGATTTTTTTAAGTTGAACATAGTTTTTGAGAGTCAAAGAACCCTGTAATGTTATAAACCAACTTGATGAGGTTTTTAACTTGCTGTTGAATGTTGCACAAAGCTACATAATTTTAGAATAGTAGAGAAAAATTATTGTTTTTTGTTCTTATGTAACTTTCATTTAACTTTCATTGAGCTTTGCAATTGTGCAATCATAATCTTGGCGCTACTCAACTTTCTCCCCCTTCCCCTTTCTTTTTATGATTGATTATGATAGAGAATTTTATGCTGATTCAGAAAAATATAAAAACATGGACCTGAAAATCAACGGAAAGTGCTCTAATTCGAAGTCAAAGTTGTAAAAAATACCACTAAAAACCCTAATATTCACCATTTTTTAAAAATCTTTTTCAAAATGCTTTCAGTTTTAACGAAAATTAATTACTGTTGCATTGTGCAATAAGTAGACCTGGTTTCCATCAGCCTTTACATTATTTTTTTAAAGTATTATAAGGAAAGTTTTATAACAAAATGAAATTAATGGAAGATTTCAAATAAAGGTTGAACGTAGAATGCGAGAATGTAGACATATTGATAAATAACTATAATTGTATTGTACGCTGGTTTTTTTTATTAAGAAAACGGTTTGAGGGTTACATTTTATAAATTTTACATGTGATAAAACAATTATGAACTAAATTTCAAAAGTTCTTTTTTTAGGAAACAAAATTGTTGAATTGTTTTTTAAAATTTATTATGAAAGTACATTACTTGCATTACATTTTATTCTCTAATAAATCAAAAAACAACTATTTTCATAGCACAAAAAATTGTGCAAGATAAACATAGTTTAACGACTATTTATCATAAAAACCATGCTACCAATGTATTGCTTTTGTAAGCTAAAAGATCATTAACTTATTATTCTGAAAATGGCGAATATTAGGGTTTTTAGTGGGGTTTTTTACAACTTTGACTTCGAATTAGAGCACTTTCCATTGATTTTCAGGTCCATGTTTTATATTTTTCTGAATCAGCATAAAATTCTCTATTATAATCAATCATAAAAAAATGGGGGGGGGGGAGAGAAAGTCGATTAGCGCCCATAATCTTTCATATTGTATGAGATATGTGAAAAAAAGTTCCATATATTTTTTTTTTGATGATGAAACATTAAATGGTTTAATTGTTTTTAACTATTTTTGTTCCCTTTGAGAATGAATGTAAATATGCACTTATTGATGGGGCATACAAAAGCAAAGATTATGTTGAAGTTATAGTAAAAAAAAACCAGAAGCATAACAAATATATTTAAATGTTAAGCAGCAATTAATAAAGTTATAAACAGTTAAAAGTATAGTAATAACAAATGTGGCAAAAATGCAAGTACTTGGCTACAAATGTGTAAATCAGATAACTGTCATGATGGGAATCTATTTTGACAGTAATTAATACCAAAATTCAGGATGTTAAGGATTAGTTTACAATTAATACCAAAATTCAGGGTGTTGGTATTAATTGTAACAAACTTCTTATAAATTTTGTTGTAGACAGTCTATTTAAGCCATATAGATTTTAAACAAATAAAATTAAATTTATCAAGAACTAGAATAAAAATATAATAGAATAATAAAAGATGTAATAAAATTGCTAATGTTAAGTTATAAATGTGTATGTTAGATAATTTTTCTGTTATGAAATCTGTTATGTTCAAGAATTAACATACAGAACTATAAGATACAGAACTGAAATAAAATTTACATGGAGAAATAAAAACAGATTAATTAACTGAAAAAAATAATACACTTACTTTCTTTAAAAAAATTAATGTTTGTTTAAGTTAAGCTGGGTTGGGACTATTGTAATTGTAATGAAAACAATAACAGTAACAATAATTATTGTTATTGTATTAACTTAATTTAGAAACAATAACAATACTTGTGATTTACAACTATTGTAATTCTATAATGCAATAACAATAAATGTTGTATTGCAATTAATCTTTATAAAACAATAACAATATTTGAAAAAAAAGTGTACTGTAATGACCCACTACAATAACAATAAATATTGTATTGTAATTCATCTTTGTAATACAATAACAATATATTGTTATTGTCAAAATTTAATAAATGTTTTAATAGTCCGGTTGCCGACTATATACCCTTGTACCCTTGAAATAGGGTTCAACTAATATTTGATGATTGATTCTATTTTACTGAAACATAATGGAAGGGGTGCCAGATTGGTAAATTGGGCAACTATAAATATTGAAAATCAAAGTTAAAGGGATCAAAAAAAAGGAAATTACCATTTTTCTGCAAATGAAAGAGATTCGGCAGACCTAAGACAGCGATTCAACATAAAATACGTCCTGAGAAGAAAAAAATAGCAAAAATAATAGTAAGTTCATCAGAGATGAATATAAATACGTTAAAATACGTTAGCTTTTCTACTTTAATGTAAAGTAATACACTACAATAATTATTGTAATTGTTTTCATCAAAACAATACAATAGTTATTGTAATTTTATTTCATTAAAACAATACAATACAATACTTATTTTAATTGTTTTTCATCACAGCAATACAATACCAAAATAAATTTTTTTTATTGTTTCTGTAATATTACAATACAATATTATTGTATTGTAATGTGTAATTGTATTTAATTTTTAAAATTACAATCACAATAGTAATTGTATTTAATTTTTAAAATTACAATCCTAACCCTAGTCTTTACTCTTTTTGTTCCATATACCTTAAATGAGGGCCAAAATATTGCTTACATTGAGAATTGCAAGCTCCTTAGTAAAATAGCGAAGAATTTTGAAGAGCTGAAAACTTATAGGACTGTGATGTAGTGCAAAAAACATTTTTGGGTACTTCAACATCTTCCATATTTGACTAATATGACTGATCTGTTTCCTGTTTCCAAAACAAAAGCATGCTATGAAAAGAACAATTCATGAAAATGATAACTAAGTCTAAGAATTTGTGATAAATGTTATTGAGGTGATTTCAAAAAAAGACTTAAAAACCTATGAATGCATAAATTTTTTTATGAGATTTTTGGAATTGCCACTTGGTTGAATATGCTATATTGTTTTTTTGTTTTTTTTTATTTTTTTTTTTTTATTTTTTTTTTAAAAAAAGTATAATTATTGGTTGTTGTTTTTTTTTTACATATGTAACTTCAGCCCAATCCACTTTTTCAATTCCAAGAGAAATTGTTTGAATTCAATATCATTACTTTAATAAATATTTAATTCAAATAGAAAAGTGTATCGGATGATCATCATCATTTCAAGTTTATTTCATTTAAAAAAATTTATTTCTGAATGATTTTTAAATTTCTTTTCTTCAGGTTCAAGAAGGATCACCAGGATATAAAGCTGGACTTGAACCTTTTTTTGATTTTATTGTGTCAGTGGAAAACCAAAGATTAGTAAGTTGTTATTCTTGTTGCTTTTTGTTGTTGTTTTGTTTCTTAATCTTGTTTGAATGTATCAACAATAAGGAATAGTCTTAACTAACCTGTTGACTACCATTTTTGACTGCCTCATACTCAATAGTTTAATATAGTTTTTAGTTACACAAATTGGTATTATGATGATAGAAAACACTTTAAAGCAATTCTTAATCATAACTCTTGATAAGAAATTTGAATCTTTACACCATTTCCTTGAAATTAATTTTTCTTGAGGAAACATTAAAGTAAACAAACTCTGAATTAATGATATGCTGACTACATAATTGCATAAACACTTTATTCACTCAAATTAACTGTCACATACCTACACAATTAACTCTCACATACCTACACAATTAACTCTCACATACCTACACAATTAACTCTCTTTTCAGATTATTGTATTTTTAAATTTCCCTCTATCTGTTGCAGGATCAAGATAATGAAACATTGAAAGAGGTGCTCAAACAAAATGTTGAGAAGCCTGTAAAGATTCTTGTTTATAGCAGCAAAACAAGAAAGGTTCGAGGTGAGAAATGATTTTTCAAAAGTAATTTGAATCTAAACTGATCACAAATTTAGTTTTAACTATCATAGATAATGACATAGAAAGTAGATGATTTGTACCTGACTTTAACTAGAAACTAAAGATTCAAACCTATTAAATCAACTTTTTCATGTTAAATACAAGAAAATGTTATAAAAAAAATATCATTTCATACAAGAACTGGATTTACGAATTAAGTAAAAATGACAACCATCTTGAAACCTTTTTATATACATTTTTATGTGTTTTTCAGTATTACAATGAACAAAACCCATTTAGTAATTAGTACCTGTTTATATATGAGATTACCATCCTGATGAAAGTTGGAAGGGATGGAGGGGGAAGGCAGAAAGGAGGACATGATTCCAGATTTTGTTAGAGCCTCATAATTTTAAAGTTTATGTAAAGTATTAAAAGATGATAACATGTCCATCAGCTCTTTTTCATTGGATTTGTGAACATTGTACAACTGGAATAGGGATGGCAAAATCCCGGACATTCTCAATCCTGGGATTGAGAAATTTATCCCTGGGAAATTCCAGGATTTAATAGAAAACAGTAACAAACATTGGCGGTGAAGCATGTGAAGCATGTGAAGAACAAGTTTTTAAGTACTCATTAAACACTGAAAAATGATTAATTTATTGATAATATAATTATATTATCAAAAAGTTAATCATTTTTCATTTTTTAGTTAACTAAAATAGTTCATTACTAATGAACCTAAGTAATTTAAGTTATAAAACAATACATTAAAAAGATAACATAATATAAATAAAAATAATAATTAAAAACAATATGAATATAAATTAGTATACATGAATTTTACATATTTTTGAAAATACCACTTTAAAAAATTGAAAGCTTCAATTATTTCATCGTTTAATTGTGTTTGATTTTTTAACCATAAAAGCCCAGCTGCTGAAATAGCTCGTTCGGGCTCCACACTTGTTGGCCGTACAGATAGTATATAATCATATGCTTTTTGAAGGTCATTACCTCTTGAGACACCACTTTCAAATAATGACATTTCTTTTTGAATCTTAGAAGTTTAACTTTCTACCCTTATAGGTTATATTTTAAAAATATTTACTTAAGTTCTAATTTTTTTTAAAGTTCTAAAGTTCTTAAACTATTTCAACTTACGTTTCTTTACCAGATTTATAATTCTAACCGAATTTGTTACTGTGAAATTGATTACCACTTTGAATAACTGTAAAAAAAGTTTATTTAATTAATAAACCTTCTGTATTTTGAAAACTTCATTAATTTAAACTGTAGTTGAAGAACTTTTGAGAATCATGCATACATATCGTTGCATAAGAATTATAGGGTTCTATCGAATATTTTTTGTTGTTGTGAGAATTAAACTTTCAATTTTTCTTAGTTAAAATCTTTTATTCCTGTAATTTTTTACACTATACGTCTTTTTTGTTATTTATTTTCTACAATTAAACTGATAATATTTATTATATAATTTTTTAATTTTTGGGTTTTATTGCTAATTGTTAATTAAAGCTTTTGTTAATAAATTCTTATAATATAAAAAAAAAGCAGATAGAGCCCACTAATTTTCATGCGACAATTTGGAATTAAAATGAAGTCAAAAATTCGAAATTGAATTAAAACATTGCAAAGAGAATAAACAGTTATGTAACAAGTATTTTACCAAAGACTATATTTACTAGACACTTTATGATATTAATAGCTAAGTTAATAGCTGAATCCCTATTTATTTTTACATTTTTTTATTACATTCCTGGAAATTTTTTGTGAAAAATCCTGGGATTATGGAATCAACAATTTATACGGGATCCCAGGATTTTGGGATCCTGGGATTGCCATTCCTAAACTGGAATGAGAAAAACATATCAACCAAAATATTTGTACTATAACTATGGATATATTTGTTTTTTCCAAACCATTTTGGCCTTTTCACCTTCATTTAGTTGTGTTTTGTTTTTCTGTCCTTGTTGGTGCAGAATGAAATACTGCATTAAACTCATCAGACAGTAACTGTGGGTGAGACAAAATTTTAATCTAGTCATAATAAGAGAAAAAGAAAACTCAAGGAAGAAACGTTTCTCGCCACTGGCACACCTTAAGTCTCTGAGTGATGTAGATACTCAAGAGTTTGCTACTAATGTTGCAGATTGTCCTCATCCTGATGATAATTTTCATCTTGAAGATTCACAACCTCAGAAGATGATCATGACAATTGTCCTGTAACAGAACATAAAAGCTTAAAAAAAAAACAACTGATGAATCCAGATCTACTACCTCATGGTGATATGATCCAGGAATGCTGAATGCTCAAATTACATGTAGCTTAAATACACGTAGATCAAACTCTATTTCCTTAATTGTTGCATTTCAGAATTTGAGTATCCTGCTCTTTGGCCCTAAATTTTTTTCCCTTTGATATGCAGATGGTAAGTCAATTTTTTCACTACCACAATGTTAATAAGATAGGCTAAAAGAAGGAGAATGATTTTTTAAATAAAAAATATAGGGCATCTTAAGTATTGGTATTTATATAGATATTAAAAAATCGTTTAACCAGTTTTAAGCAGTAAAATATGGTTTAAAACAGTTTAAATCACTGATTTTGTTTAAACAAATAAAAGATGGCTTTTTGAAAACTACAGTTTTTTAATTATTTGTTTTTTAAAATAAAAGTTTCTTTACAGATGCAAGTATAACGCCAAGCAATCTTTGGGGTGGCCAAGGACTTTTAGGTAGATTACCCTTAAAATATGTTGATACTTTTATTTAAGGTAAACCTTTTTCTCAGCTGAAACTAAAATTTTATTATAGGTGTTAGCATAAGATTTTGCTCATTTGAAGGTGCAGCTGAAAACGTTTGGCACATACTGGTATTGTTACTTATTAGATTTTTTTTATCATAGAAAATAATTTTTTTTTTTTTTTTTTTTTTTAAATCAATAATTCTTTGAGTAACTTGTAATAAAGTACCTTGTTGCATTACTGGGTTTTTTACCTACAAAATACATAGTTAATCCACCAGCATCAAACACCTAAATGAAAGCCATTTAGGTTGTAATGTTTTGTTTTGTTTTCCACAAGAAAGTTGATTTTGATTTTTTAATATTGCAGGATGTCCATCCGAATTCTCCTGCTGATATAGCTGGGTTACGACCACACACAGATTACATAATAGGTTCTGATACTGTTTTACATGATGTAAGATTTTTTTTTTTTTTTTTTTTTTTTTTTTTTTTTTAGCTGCTAGATTTAGTTGAGTTTTCTTTACTGATTGCATTTATATCTACCTTAGGTAGATGATTTTTTCAGTCTTGTTGATCAACATCAAAAAAAACCTCTAAAGTTGTACATTTACAATTCAGAAACTGATGGCTGTCGTGAGGTACTTAAGCATTTAAGCCATATTCTTACTTTCACTATAAGAAAACGGCTAGAATATCTAATATTTTTTAACTTTATCTTAAAAGGTGACAATAACACCGAATTCCAACTGGGGAGGTGAAGGAAGGTTAGTCATGATGGGTTTTTGTCATTCCATAAGGGGGAAAAAATGTCAAAATATTGTTTTAAGTATACAGCTTTCTTCTATTTAAAAAAAAGTTGTATCTGTTTTCTTTTTTAACTTCTACTTAAAAATCTGCCATAGCTAACAAAAAGAAACCAACAAACAAACAAAATAATAGAATTGATGTTTTTTAACTGTCACTTTGTTTTATAGTATTGGTTGTGGAATTGGATACGGATATCTGCATCGTATTCCTATTCCCGATACAACAAAGTCCTTGCATCCGCCTTTTATCGCAGCAACAACAGTTAGTGTGACTGGTTTTTCGGAGGTGTGTGAAAAAGTTTTTTAATATAGACATTCTGTATGAAAAAGTCTTTAACGAGCTAATTATTAATGCGCTAAAAATTCAATTAGGAAAATTAAACGTTAAATTGTTATTTTATAAACCAAAAAACTAACATTTTTTACATATTCTATTTAACCTGGCCTAATTTGCTATTTTATTTTTTTGTTATTCTTAAAAAAAGTGAAGCCACTTCACTTGTAGCAGTATTTTAAACTGCTGTATTTTAAATTCTCTTAAATATTTATAGGTCCCATTAGGACGTGGTTCTCCCCTTCCCATTAATACATCAAGCTTGCAAGATTCATTAGCTGGTATGAATTTTAGTGGGAATGTTCCTAAAACAACTTCGTTTATAACGCCGCAGTTAACGCCAGGAATAAATCACGGGCATTCTGTAGCCGTTACTGAGGGTCAATCTCCACCGTCGTTTACTTACGTGCAGCACGCAGTCCAAAATGTGCAGTCAACCTCATCACAACAAGCATCTCCTGCTATTCTCCCGACGACTACTTCAAGTTACCAACCAGCAACACTTTTAGCAAGTAAAATTGATGAACTAAATCAATTAACGACTTTTCACATGAATACAGTCACAACCAACGGTCATGTTTCCTACACTAATGATACGTCACGAAGTCCTGTCGCTCACCCACATGTCCCACCGATGGAAATCTCACAGCTCAACAATGCAACAATTATTGCTAAACCGGTTCCGTTAATGACAGATATAACGCTCGGTGCTACTCCAAGTACTGCGATATAAATATTCATCGTCTTATTTAAAATAAACTTTAAGTTATTAAAAATGTATATTTTTGAGTTACTTTTTGTCCTCTAGTATTTTTTTTTAAATATATCAATTTATTGAAACACTTTCGGTTTTTAAAAATTTTAAACATTCACTTTGGGGCTGTTTATATAGAAAGCGGGCTGGTTCGTTTGCCGGGCCAGCCCGTTTACCGAGATATCGATGTCATCAATATTTTAACTTAATTTTATTTTTCGTTTATATGAATAAACAAGCAGGCCCGGATAGCAATCCGGGCTAGTTCGTTTATTCATATAAACGCAAAATAAAATTAAGTTGAAATAAGGACGACGTCGAGATCTCGGCAAACGGGCTGGCTCGTTTGCCGAGCCAGCCCGCTTTCCATATAAACAGGCCCTTTATGATGTTGGTGACGTCAAAGTGTGAGGTCTGTTCTGGCGATGATTTTAGTTATCAGCTTATGTTTATACAACCAGGATTTATAATATTTCACTTGTGTATGAGTAACTCTAAGGATTGTTGTTAACTTATGTGAAAATAATGTTTCTTTTGATGGCGTGCTCCATGTGCATATTTGGATAGGGATCGACTAAAAAATATTTTGATATTAAAAACAAAATTAGTAAAAGAAAATTTTATTTTCGACTAAAAGAGAAAAGAAATTTGAGTTTTAAGTAAAAATTTAAAACAAAATCATTACGTGACAATACAATTACTGGAAGTTAATGATACACGAATGTAAGCGCTGATTTTTAAAATATCTACTCGAACTGCTAATTGTATTTTAAGTTTATGTTAAAACTTCTGCGAGAGTTTCTTTAAAAAAAGTGTTAAGTAATTGAGTGTTTTTAAATTAATCACCCAGACTCCAGTATTAAACTAATCCATGCTAATCGTTTTCATTATTGATTTAAGCTTATCGTAGAAAGAAAAAAAAAAGGCTGCCTCTGCTTTTAATTGCATCCAACTTCTATTGAGATAAAGATTTTTTAACCTAAAATTTAATGCTGGTTTCTATTCAGCAGAAACATAAGTAGATGTAACATTTTTACAATTATATTCATGATAAGCTTGTATTTTTTAAAACAAAAAAAAACTTTGATTAACTGATACATAACTAAACTGTTTTAAAGAAAATCATGTTTAATTTGGAATAAAAACTCAAAACATTTGTTTAATGCAAGGAGTTTGATACCTAGACACCGAGGAACTTTTACGAAATAAAGTTTTTATTATAACCTATAGTTATTTTTTTATCTACAATTTGGTTTAATTTTAAAAAATTAACGGCGTCTAGTTTAAGATTGTTTTTCCAACGTGCAAGTTCACTGAATATTTAATTCAAAACGTTTTTTTTTTTTTTTTTACTGCTTCTTGTTATCTCATTTTTTGCTTCTTGTTATCTCATTTTTTATTTCTTGTTATCTCATTTTTTACTGCTTCTTGTTATCTCATTTTTTATTTCTTGTTATCATTTTTTGCTTCTTGTTATCTCAGAGAAACTTCTGATAACGGGATTCTAGACATCGATTTATAGCAGTTAGTTGAAACCTCAGGAAGATATGCAAGAGTTCTGAATTTAAATTTAGATTTAGAACCAAAAATTTGTTTGTGTAATGGAAAAGATTCTTAAGCTCACAAAAAAACAATCAAAGTCATAACAATTGAAATGGATAGGCTTTATTTAGATCTGATCAAATATTATTGTTAAAAACTAAATTTTTGAGAAGTTTTTCTTAGAGGTTCCAATCGAAAAAACATTATTTAATTCAGTTTAAAATTACTTCCTCTTATTCAGCGAATCTAGATTTTTTTAAATGTGGCTAAAAGATTCGTGACCAATAAAGGAAGCGAGTGAGACAAGTGTATTGACAACGCGCCCTAACTACTTAAATAAATGGTGCTTCATTAAGTCTGCAAATACAATCATTTCCTTTCGGAAATCTTTTTTCCAAATAGTTAAAATGTTTTATAACTACTGAAACATTATGTGATCTCTATTTAGTGAATGGTTACTTTGTTATAGACTCGTTTGAAGTTTTCGATTTTTTTAATTTTGTTGAATGAAAAACATTTGCAATTGGTTGAATGTTAATCGCACAGGCGTAGATTTATTTTTTTTTTTTTTTGTCCAAAAAACAAGAAACAGGGTTTAAATAGTTATTTGAATACTTCCGCTTTGACATCATTTTATGTTAATACAAAACTCCCTGAAGTGTACTTAGTGCTCATTTATGTTAATACAAAACTCCCTAAAGTGTATATAAATTTTATACGCTCTTATGAAGAATTTGGACTAGCTGAGTGACTTTTCCCCAGTACCAGGCTTGAAAAAAGATTTCCAAAGGCTGCCAATCGATGTTGTAATTTGTTTAAATAAACTGCACTTAAAAGAACAAAGAAAATTTTTGTGGAAACGTAAAAGAAGATTTTCATCCTATTATGTCTTATAATCTGAATTTTCACATTCTCAGCTCACCCAATTTGTCACTGTATTATTGCCAAAATAGCCTTCGTTACTAAACTCATTTAGTTTACACTCACTACGCATCATAAAATATTTTTTTCTGTGTTGTGGTATTTTTATCTACTTTTTTAGTCAAAATTAATTACGAAATATTTTGCTTTAAGTCTTTAAGAGACAACGATTATGTTTGCTTATTCTCATAGCGGAAGACTTTACTTAGTTTAAAAAGCTTTACGTTTTAGAACGAAGTCTCCTTTATACGTATATTCTATGTAACATAACCCGTGTCTTCTGATAATGCTAAAAATCCTTTAGCCACATAGTCATACAAATAAGAATCACGTATAACTAACTAGAGAACCTTTTCAGAAATCACGTGGCATGGGTTTTTACCTTATCTCTCAAAGAAAAAAAAAAAAAAATAGCGTGTACTTATAATTGGCATGCTCTAAATTAAAGTGGAAAAGTCTTCGGAAACATGAATCAGTGTGCTTAAAAAACAAATAATTTTTAGAAGATGGTTTTCATAAATGGAAGTAAAAAGACTAATTTCTTCTTTACATGTTATTTATTCCCACCTTATTTTATAGATTTTACGCCAAATGTCTGAAGACTTTAAACCTTGTTTAAAGGTTAGCTAAAAGGCGAGACGAATTGACTGTAAAAACGACTTTATTTAGGACACCGATCATTTTTGGGTCATATTCCACATGATAAAGAAGCATCCATCAACTGCTTTAATAACGCAAAAAAAGGCGTTTCGTTAATAATTAATAAAAACTGAGTGTTTAGAAATCGATAGCAGTTTTCATCGGTAGGTTTATTTGCATTTGTTTACTTATTACATTTTTAACAAAAATTCCAATGAAAATTCTTTTCTACCAGTTATACAATTTTTATCTTTGAGTTACAAAAATTTTATCCATGAAATATAAAAAATTAAAGTATTGAGGTTTCTTTTTTTATATATATATTTATTTTATGAAATTAAAAAAATTTGAAAAAAATTGTTTTTTCTAACTTTTTAGAAAGAATTTGAAAGATGAATATGGTATCGTTTGCAATTGTTTTACTCGGACTTCATCCATCATTTTGTGTATCATTCATACCAGCCCAAAAAATAAACACCCAGACCGACGTCATACAGTTCCAAAAACTAGTTCACTCTAAACACAATGACGACACAGTTATTGGTGATATAAATGACTGGTCAGCAGAAAATTGCAACGTAACGTACATTCGAAAAAATATTAAACTAGAAAAATGTCATCCAAAGCAACTGTTTTTACCAGTGTGCCAAGGCCATTGCAGATCGATTTACCAACCACGGTTTAATGAAAATAAAGGGATCCAATACTGTAGAGCATGTTTGCCGACCTCTTTCGAAAGCAAAATAATAAGTCTAGAATGTAATGAGGACGCTTACAGAAATTTTGTTTCAATTCAATGGATAAAAGGATGTCAGTGCAGGTCTCTGAAGTGCTCTGTATAATAGCGATATGTCGTAAAATAGTGCAAAATGGTACAATCGTAATAGTAGAAATGTGATTGGTTTTGACCTATATCTTAAACCTTTCAATCAACTCTTTAGGCAAACGTAAAAAAACTCGAGTTTTTACTTCGATAAAACAATTTGTATAAAACATTTTAGATAAAATTTATTTATTTTGTTTGCATTTTTTTCAAGATGAAGTTTTTCAACATAGTTAAAAAAAATTTGTTAAAAAGAGGATAACTTATTTAAAACTTACAGACATTTTAATTATCAAAAATAACTGTTACCAAACAAAGGATATAGTATTTTAAACTCCCAAGAGAAATCATGTCACAAAAACCACACCTCATGATTACTTATTTATTTAAATTTACTCATGAAGAAGCGGTTATTTACAACAGAATTTATTTTGAAACAACCACCTCTAAGTTAAAAAAAAAATGGATATAAGAGGTTCAATTCTTTGCAATTTTTTAAAAAATGAATTCTCTATGATCTAAAAATATTCCTAAAGAAACTAAGGTACATACATCTTTAAAAAGACGTTAGCTTATATATTTGATTATTTTAGCCGTTTTGATGTGGGATAACCCTTTACATTCTTCCTCTGGTGATAAACAAACAAAAAAAATTTAACAAATAAATACAAGCTTTTGTGAATTATAGTTAAATAAATGTCATAAATCGAATACTCTAAAAAAAAAAATCACTCGAGCCTTAGAAATAATAATTCTCTTAAAATAAATGCAATAAAAGCAACAACAAAAAACATTCTTATATAATTTTTCAAATTTTATAAGTTTAATTATAATTTAATCTTTCTGAAGGGGGAAGGTAACATTCGGCTCTAACCCTCTAATACACCACTGTTGCAAAGTTAAACTGGGGTAACTTTGACCTCGAACTTGCTTTGACACTCTTTGTTAAGTAAACTCGTTAATTGTCTAAAATGTGTTTATGATAGAAGCAGAGTTTCCGACTTGTTGAGAGTGCCATTTTGATAATTTATTATGCTATTTCGCAAAATATTTTCGGATCGTGTTGTCATTTTGCTCAATTTAAGTTTCAACAAAACTTTGTTTCGGGTTTAGCCACAATTTTTTGTTTTTTTTTCTGCATTGTCGAATTATAGCCGTTAATTAAATTTTCAAGCTAATTTTGTAAGCCTGCCTTCAGTTTACATAATATTAACATTTTTCAAGAATTGGGCAACTTTGACTTGGTGTCAAAGTTATAGCACGATATATCAAATTTACCCATTAGAAACCCAGGCTGTTTTTATCTAAAGCTTAACACAGTTAGTTATGTTTATTTAGGGTGCTACAACTTTGCTGACTCTTATTAAGCACAAGCTTACTATCATACTAACTTAAATGAGTGATGTATTTTTGTCCAGGTTTGCTTCAGAGATACGACTCACACATATAAGCGATCAGAGGGTACCAGGAAGTAAGGGTATTCAACGGAGATCATGAAAAGTGCAGTTTTTGACATAAAGAAAAATAGGATGAGCATTAAGAAAACTACTTTGCTTCACAAGGTTAAGTAGAACCACATTGACCCATCATTTGAAGGGATACAGGAGTTGTTCAGTTGATACACAGACTTTGCTTACTAACGACTAAGAACAAGTAATAGTGCACGCCCTCAGCCGTGGTGAATGACTACTTTGAAAAGCTCACATTTATCAGCGCCAGAGCTTGAGATGGATACCTCAAGATATTATTTTACTTTGATAAAGTTGTTTTAATATATAACTCTAAACTCAATTACTCTGAACGGAACTAAATTGTTGATTTGTAAGCAGGATACTTGAATTTAAAGTATAATTGTTTAATTAACTTTTGAATTGCGAAAAGTGAGAAAAAATTCCTTTTAAATGTTTCTATTATCGTTAAACATCAAGCAAAAAATGATTTAGTGAACTTTGTCTTCGATAATATATCTCGTTTCAGCATTTTAAGATTTTATCGATCCCTAACGGTAAAACACTTGCATGAAAAAATACTTCTCTAAGTAAATTTCATGATAAAATGATTAAATATGCTTAACTGGTAAATGTCAGAAATTACATCTGCTGATTTTTTGTAAAAGAAACAAAACGTTCAAATCAAGCACAAACACAGATGACCAAAAATATACTCATAAAAAAATATTTACGAAACTGATGATCTATATTGAATTTGCTTTATCTAATTTATTTGTAAACCCAAATCACATGAATGTTTTTTGATTTCCAACACGCGCACCGTTTTTTTTTCAGTGCCTTTTTTCCGTTTTTTAATTCGCGTTTTCAAACTGAGTTTCTCAAAGTTATCGACAGAGTTTTATACTTAAAATATTTACAAGCCGATTAATTCTCTTTAAAGTTTTTTTTTATTTATTTTAGATCCATATATTCTAACTGCCACAAATAAACAAACTTTAATATATTTATTAGTTGCCTTTTACATTCACCAACCTTCCGTCAAAATGGTGAAATCTTCCGAAATTGACGAGGAAAAAAAAGTCGATAAAATTACAAAAGAAGGCACAAAAAATGGTTTGATTGTTTTTCATTTGAATTAAGAAAAATAACTTTTAGACATTCTGATGAAAAATTTAGTTATTATACTTAAGTAACCTTTAGAAAATTGTTTTTTTAAGAGCCTGGGATGCGAATTGGCTCTGGATATCAAGCTGAAATACCTGAACTATCTAATGGTAAATCAAGTTTGATATACATAATTTTCCCATTCATTTTTCTCTCAGTTATATAGTTATTAAATTTTATACATATAGTTGTGTTATATATTACCAGTCTTATAAGTTAAAAAGCTTAATGACATGCCAATTATTTTAAATATGTACTGTCAACTGGGCTTACTTGGGACAGCAGGTGTAACTTGGGATGAAAATGTTGATTTGTTTGAAAAAGTTTGACAACCCTGGAATTGAAATTGTCAGGTTTATGAATGTTTTATTTAATTTGATAATTTAAGTAATTACCAAATGCTGTCAAACTTGTTAAAACTGTCAAGTTTGTTAAAACTAAATTAACTTTTTTATCCCAAGGTACTCCTGCTGCCCCAAGTGTACCCAGTTTATAGTATTTAAAATAAATGCTATGTAACTTTATTTTGTAATTTAAGTGGTTTTTTTAAATGTTTATTTTGTTAATAAGATTATTCTATTTTGTACTTTATTTATTTTAATTATTTTTATTGTCTGACAAATTTGTATGCAATTATATATAAGTGTATAGGGTTTACAAGTGTAATGGTTTCTCTTTTAAAATCTATATGTTTTACTCATAAAAAATACTTATATATACATACAAGCATACATGCATAAACATGTGTAAACACATTTTATAAAGATAATTCTAAACAAGTAAGGATATGCAAATCTTCAATGATTTACACATTTATTGAGTATTAGGACAAAATTTTCCGTTGTAAATATGGAGTCTTTTTCAAGAAAATCAAAAGAGTTTTTGAAGCTTTGTTATTCTCTAGAAAATATATATAACTAAGTATATTACCTAAAACTTTTTATAACAAAAAAATTGTTGTATACTCACTGACAATTTTCTTGATGATTGCGGCATGACTGTATGTTATGCTGCCAGATAAAATTTTGGGCATCTCTTTAAAATCAAAAACAAATTATCTAAGTTTTTTTTGTCTGTACCTAAAAGAGAAAAAAAATTGCTTGGATCAACTAAAAAAATTGATGGATATCTTCATAAACAATATTCCTAAAAGTAAATAAAACTTGTTTTGGTAGCCTTCTTCCGTGATACAGCCAATATGTTGGGCTATACCAAAATTAGTCAAAATAGATTTGATATATATGTTAAATTTTGTTGAATTCAATTTATACTTTATTTAATATATAGGTTATACTTTATTTAACATATATGTTGTATTATATTTAACAAATAATTTTTTGTTTAAACTTTTTTTTTATACTTTATTTAGTGTGTAAGTTACATCTTATTTAATGTGTTATATCTCATTTTTCCTTCCAAAATCAAAAAGAAACATAAATTTTCTACAAATTGTCTATGAAGATTGAAAAATTTAGTTAACAACATCTGAAAAAAATAATCTCTATAGCTTATTCCAACTTATTTTAAGTTTTAAGTTATTTATATGTTATCACAATGCGTGGTAAATTGTAAATAACTCAAAACTTAAAATAAAAACAGTCAAATTTGTATAAACATGAAGTTTAATTGTTACCTGAAACAAAAACAAACTTATTACATAATTAGTTTGTTCAAGTTATTTATTCCAGTCAGTCTAGGTTGCTGTTTCCAAGTAACCCTTTTAGAAGGCATTATTTCTAATCTCTGTTGTACTTTGTTGTATATATACATTATTTACATGTAAAATCTCTTTTCATGTATTAATATTATTTCTATTTAGATAATACTGTTGAAGAAGAGAATACCTATTTAGAGCCACTTTTGGTTTGGTCCCCATATGACAAAATTAGTGATAATAAATGTATGTTTTTTTCATAAACAAACTTTACTTAGCAAGACATAAAACATTAAGGAATAGATAAAGAAATTCTATTGAATTCTAACTATAAAGTAATAAAAGCCTCTAATATAGATACAACTTGATCAATATCAGAGCATTGGATCTTGGATTAATCAAAACCTACCAATTTTCTTACATCTAACATGGGAAATGCATCTTAAGCTACTCTCATACTCACTCACAATTTAATGAGTCTAGAACTTTAAGCTGTATCAGAAAATATGTTTTTTTTCCTATTAGAAAAATGTCTTACTCCTAATGTTTCTTAAAACTTGGAAGGTCTGTTAATCCAAATCCTCTCATTTTTAAAGCTAATCGGAAATATGCACTAAAATCAAGATTTATTATAAATAGCTAACAATATTTAGTCTCAAAAATAACTTTTTTGTTTTCTTTCATTATCTTAAAATTTGTCTCTTGTTTTGATTTAAAACATTTTGCGCTATTCATTGATATTGATTTTTTGTTGAATACATAAGTGTGTGTATATCATTATACATACATTTATTCAAAGTTTCAATAATTTTATTTTTAGTGGATGAGTACTTAGCCATAGCAAAAGATAAATATGGTTATTCAATTGAACAGGTTTTATATTCCATGTATCTAATAAAGTTTTAAATTATTTGAATTTTTCAATTTTTTTCAATGAGCTTTGGAATGAAAGAAGTAAAAAATCATTTACTTGTTGTTCAAAAAAAACCTCTCCCAGGAATTCTCACTAGAAATCTCTACTTTTAAGAAAGTAGTTTCCTTATCTTTTCTTACGACTGGCCTGTGTGCTAGGTAGTACTGGCCTATCAAAAGAAAAATTATAAGATAAAACTATTTTCTTCAAAAGTTTTTAAAAGCATTTTTACAAATAAAATAAAAAGTTTAGTAATTTAATTATCAATTAAATTTGACAATTGGTTCAGCTTTTTTGGTCAAAATAATACACCTTAAAACAAATTACATCTTATGGTTTTATCTTCTAGTTGTTTTACTGTCCATGGTGCCAATTATTAAAATTCACATTTTATACCTGTTCCAGAAACATTTACTTATTTAAAAATATCTTTTGAAAGTAAAACTAATCGTACACCCTTTTGTAGGTTCTTCAGAAACAGTTCAAAAGTATAAACCAAGGTATTCTTAACACCAGCCCAGTATTAATGTACAAAGTACCCTTGAGGGAAGCTGAGGGGCTTAAGCAAAATTCACACTTTGACGAGAAGTTAAATTTAGTTTAAAAATTTTTTGTTATCAAATTTTATGTTGTGTAAATTTTAAAGCTTTCATTTATATTATTATATCAAGTGTGCTAAGTGATATTTTGATTCTCTGGGGGAAGTTTTTAACTGAGAAGCTAAATGAATTTTATTTTTGATTTTTTTTATAACAAATCTCTTCCTGCTGGGTGGCAGTTGTGAAAAAGTTAGCTCATAAAAACATAAATTTATTGTGTATGCTTTAATTTAAACAATTTTTCAATCTTTTTTTTTTAAATAGGCATTGGGAATGTTATTTTGGCATAAATATGATATTGATAAAGCTACTGATGACTTAAAAAATTTCACTCCCCTTCCAGGTATGACAAAATTTATAACTGCAAGTCACTTCTGTAGTCTAGAGTACCTAACATTTTATAGAAATTAAAAATGGTACCAACAATTTAGTGAAATATGCACTAAAATCAAGATTTATTATAAATAGCTAACAATATTTAGTCTCAAAAATAACTTTTTTGTTTTCTTTCATTATCTTAAAATTTGTCTCTTGTTTTGATTTAAAACATTTTGCGCTATTCATTGATATTTATAACATTTATTGATATTTATAACATTTTATAGAAATTAAAAATGGTACCAACAATTTAGTGAAATATGCACTAAAATCAAGATTTATTATAAATAGCTAACAATATTTAGTCTCAAAAATAACTTTTTTGTTTTCTTTCATTATCTTAAAATTTGTCTCTTGTTTTGATTTAAAACATTTTGAGGTATGACAAAATTTATAACTTCCAGGTATGACAAAATTTATAACTGCAAGTCACTTCTGTAGTCTAGAGTACCTAACATTTTATAGAAATTAAAAATGGTACCAACAATTTAGTGATGTTTTTTTCCAAATTTTTTATGAAGATAAAAAAAAAGTGAAGATTTTTAACTTCTTTTTGTTCACCAGAAAAGGCTTGTGATGTGTTTTATAAATACCAAACTTAAAAAAGCCCAAGCTAATAGATATTTTTTGGGTCTATTTTTAAATATTTTTATGATGATAACTTTAATAGTGGAAAAAGGTTTTGTATATCTGCCCTCTATCTCTCCATTGCAGGTATAGTTAACAATTGTATATGAAATAACATTTGTTAGATATATCAAAATCAAATTTTTAGACGAATGGAGTATGAAAGATAAAGTTGTCTTTGATCAATCATTCCATTCATATGGTAAACAGTTCCCAAGAATTAGACAACAAGTAGGTATTATCATGCTCTTCATTTACGAACCGAATGAAATATTTCGCCCAGAAAACTATACAATCTCTTTTAAAGATACTTTGCTGTACAAAAAATCTGGCAACTTTTTTTTTATTCGTTTTTGACAAAATAAGTGTTGTAAAATACTCCATAAAATAAAATTTGGATTTTTATGAAAATAAATTTTTTTAAAGAACTTTTTCTAAAAAACTTTTTGTGTACAAAATTTATGTTTAATAATAGTTTTTTATATGCTGCTTCTTTCTTCCCTTGCATCAATAAATAAGAAATTATTTTTCAGAATCCTGATCTGTATTATTATTCTTCACATTCTATGCATCAATTTAGTTACATGTAATGAATGACTATAACGTAACATGTAAAAGCGCTTAACTGTTTAACAAATGAACAATCATTTCAAAAAAAAAAAATTTTTTTAAATAATAGCCTGTGAAAGTATCTACTAAAAAGTATGTGAAAAAACCATTTGTTGTGGTATTAACCATACATAGTAATGGTTTTAAAAAACTTAATCTTAAACTATCACCTGTTTTAAAATGGATATTGCATCAGAATGTTATGAAAGGGCTGAAGTGAAAGCTGAGCCACATGCACTAAAAGTAATTGTTATTTGCTGACAATGTTAACAAGTTAATGCTCTTCTAAAATTAATTCAACAAATATAAATGTTTGTGATTGTGAACTTTAAAGTAATTTCAATTGAATGAAATCTGTTATGATAGCATTGATTGCTGTTTAAATCTTATGCATTGGAAAAGTTTAAGTTTTAAATTTGAAATGTATTAAATAAAAAGATAAGTAAAAAGTTACACCATTTATAGCATTTAAAATATTTACTAAAATAAAAATACTTATAGCTTCCTGAAAAGAGTATTGGTTCCCTGGTAAAGTATTACTACACCTGGAAAAAAAATCGAAATAAAAAAAGTTTAATGGACAAAGCAGAAAAGCGTGAAATAAACATGATTAATGGACTTTTTGCTGATGACTCCGATGGTGAAAATGAGTCCAGTGATAGTGAATATGAACCAAATGAAAAGGTAAATGTTTTAAAATTTTTTATAAGAATGTTGTTTTTGTCACCATTTTCTTTATTCAAAAGTGGTTTTATTAAAACATTGCAAATAAAGCATCCTTATGCTTTTTATATACCTCAACTAAGATTGTATGAACTTAAATGTGACACATAATAATAATACCTCCAAAAAACTTTAAAGAAGTCTTATTTTTATTTGAAAGGTGTTTCTCAATGTTTTTTTGTTTGTTTTTTTTTTTTTTTTGCTATTTAGAAATTAAAGACACTAAAAAATGGAGAAAAGGTTTTTGTTTTTTTTAAACATTTTTGAAATAATGCTCAGTAAATGTTATATTAACTGGAAAAATATAATAAAAGTAATATATCTTTACTTATTGATCTTTTTAGCTTCCATCTCCAATAGAAAATAAACCTAGTCCAATGCTATCAACAAATTGTGTGAATTGTGCTGGCGTGACCTCACAAATGAACTCCACTCCTCGGGGAAGAATGTGTGTACCATGTTATGATTACTGGAGGTGATTTTTTTTTTTCAATCAATAAGCCTTTAAACATCAAACCTAATTCAAAAAAAAAAAGTAAAAATAAAACATTTTCAGTTTGTACATTTAGCTTAATCCTACCAAGGTTTTCCAAAATTTAGTTGATGATAATTAAAAAATTTTTTTGGAAATTAGTGGAACTTATAATTTGATATACAGAGAGTTTGATGAGTAACACACAATTTCATTTGTCTGCTACTAATTAGCCAATGAGAATATTTCTAGAATGTTCTTTTTTTAAACATATATGAGGAAGGATTATTATGTTGTAGATTATTATTTTTGGGAATACAGTCATGAACAATATTTCTATGGAAGACAGAATTTTCATCATCAGATGCTATTATGGAAGTGGGAGGTGAAAGTGCAACAGCACCACTACCAAAGTTAAAAGAAGCATGTTTAATAAAAGACCCATTTACCACACACAGCATCAAAAGATTAGTTGATAAATACGAAGGAGTAGGCAGTGTTCTTAACCAGCAGAAATCAGGTTGCCCATCTTTAGAAGAAGAACGAACACCAGTTGTGATGGAATCACTGCATCAGATTGCTTTGCCACAAATTACATGCTTTTTTTTTCACAATTTAATATCTTATTTTCTTGTCGTGCATAATGAAAAAGTTAGTTCATTACAAAACCTTACACATCATCTAAGGTTAAGACTTTCTTTTCCTAATACTTATCATAGTTTTTGAGTTTCCCCCAATTTTATTTATCTAGTCAGATTTCATTAGAAATTAGATAGCTGAGAAATAAGAAACAAAAAACTTTAAATACTTAATTAAGAAATATACTTTTCTTGTATTGATTGAGGTGGCCCTCATTCCAAATAAACATCACATTAACTTATAATTTAACTAAATTAATATAAATAGTTAGATTAACTTTAGATTCAACTCAGGTGTTCCTTCCCCAAAAAAAAAAGTTCTTAGTGTGACATCTGTTGGTTCAATTTCTCTTTGTTACTCTATTGAAGTAACTGAAGCTATTTAATATTAAGTTTTGAACAAAACAACAAATAGTCTCTATTTCTTTACTTCTGCCACCTAAATGTTTATAATAGCTTCATTGTCCAATGCACACTCTTTTATAGTATTAGTTTGGAGAGGTTTTTTATACATTATGGCTGAAAGTTTAAAAGAAAAAAATTCTGATGTCTAATTGCATGTCTGTATAAACCTCAACTAAAAGGTTAATTTACTAGCAAAGCAAAAACTTTCATAATTTTTTAGGAGGACTGGTAGTATGCGACCAAAGGATAATGAAGATCAAATATCTTTATACCATGGACCACAGCACAAGCTAAAGAGAAAACCCCCAAAGGTACACTGTTTACTGTAATAAAAAAAAGATTTTTACTGCAGATTTTTTTAATTTCATATCCTGTTGCAAATTTATTATACTTTAAAGGGTATGCAGTTAAAGCAGGAGGCATTGATTGAAGTAGCACAAGCTCATGGGGATTCCCACATACGACCTTTAGAAATAGAACTAATTAACTTGCGTCGTCAAATACTTACAGATCGTCAATTAATCCAAGAGCAAGATCATGCATTAAGTGGCCGAGTAGAGAAGTGCCGACCCCCAGAGGTACAATGGCTAGTTGGTTACGTCTTTTTACTTGTTTTTGTGATTGTGTATACATACATACATACATACATACATACATACATACATACATACATACATACATACATACATACATACATACATACATACATACATACATACATACATACATACATACATACGTACGTACATACATACATACATACATACATACATACATACATACATACATACATACATACATACATACATACATACAGGGTGATGCTGGCAAAATAGGAGGTCATGAATCAAAAACATTGTTTTATCAAATATTTTTGAAATTTTTAAACTCAAACATTTAAAACAAAGGGTATGTAATAAGTTTACCCATAACTCAATATGATTATCCTCAGTCTTTATTGGTGTCCTTTTTGATATAAATCATCACCTCAGCACCAGCTATCTTAACAGTATTTATGGTATTATGGGAGACATTGTTACCCTCTGCTTCAACTACACCCCACATTTAGTAAAATTTATTACAGTCTGGTGAGCTAGGGGACCAATAGTCAGGTGACCAGTAGAATGCTATATCCTTTGTAAGCCAGGCCTGAGTTGTTTTGGTTTTATAAGTGGATACAAAGTCCTGTTGGAAAACATAATCCCTTCTCTTTATCTTGGAGTCCATCCAAGGTAACTTGGATATTTTGAATATAACATCTAGGACCATGGTAGAAGTGGAGAACTGAGTGTGCATTACGATGAGTACATCTATTTGATCTTCATTACACTCTGTCACCTTGTACATATCCAGCATTCATTTCTTCTGTTCAATTTCTGGTCCTGGTTCTTCTTGTCAGAGAAAAAT
Source organism: Hydra viridissima (assembly GCF_058129835.1). Classification (NCBI taxonomy): domain Eukaryota; kingdom Metazoa; phylum Cnidaria; class Hydrozoa; order Anthoathecata; family Hydridae; genus Hydra; species Hydra viridissima. The sequence goes on along the minus strand of NW_028324308.1, from coordinate 6,935,126 downwards.
CATAACAGGCGACATTAACCTTGTGTGTTTCTTTCACGGTTTCTGTCAAGAGCTGATCAGTTCTCATGACATAGGAGTTCATTCCCAGGTCTTCTATGACTGTTTCTGAGATGGTTTTGTGGTGTCATCTTTTAGACCATGGTACACATGGACTTAAATATGGCATCACAAGTCATTGCACAATATCTGCAATGTCTGCAATAACAGAAGTCTGATTTCTTTTTATATCACATTAACAGCCATGTTTTTTAACATGAGTGACTGAAGGTCTCCTGAGTCTTACTGGCATATTCTCTTTTTATTCCGTAAACTAAGTTCTTTTGTAGTTTGAGAAACTCGATCATCTTCTTGGGTGTTCTTACGATGTGAAGATTAACAAAAATGACAGCTCTTATGTTTACGGTTTTAACTTAATCAATACCACATGTAGGTCTCAATATATGTTCAATAATAGTTCATCCTAATTTACCAGCATCTTTCTGTGTGTGTAAGTGTGTTTGTATATTGATTTGCACCTGTACAGCTATTTAAAGGTTTCTCCCTTTTTTCACAATACAGATTCATTTAAAGTCTAAATCCAAATTTAATAATTATATTCTTCAAATATAAATATTAAACTTGGAAATAGACTTTAAATGAAACTGTATTTCAGACAATAGCTGAAAATTGACCTTTTGTTAACAAATTTTACTCGTTTTTGCACCATGTTTTTGTACAAATTTACACGTTTTTGCACAGATATGCACAAACCTTTCTGTCTGTATCTGTCTGTCTGCCTGTTTGTGTAAATATTTATTTTTATATAAATAGTTAATGATGTTGTTAAGGATGCGTCAAGTCACATTTAATCATGATGATTTTAGATGAACCAAAAGTTAAATCCCCGTTGGACGAACGAAGAACTTCTTATTGCAGTTCAGTGTATGGCACTTTTTTAAACATTTTTTATGGAAGGGGAATAGATTCATTTTAAACATTTTGCTTTTCGAAAATGTTTAAGATTAACTCTATTTTAGCAATTCTTCCTTCATTTTAAAGTCTTCTTCGTTTATTTAAAAAGAGGTGCTTTTTTTTCTTCATTTTATGTAAGGTGTTCGTCGTTACGGTCAAGACTTTAACGCGATGGCAGAAGTCATAGGCAACAAAAATGATAGTCATTGTCGGAGTTTCTTCATAAATTATCGTCGGCGATTTAATTTAATAGACATACTTCGAGAATATGAGAAAGAAAATAATATTCCTCGCTCTAATGATATCTGGGATGAAGAAGATACTGATTCTAATGCTGATAATAACATTATGCACCAGCAAGGTATCTTTAAACTGCTCTTTTTTATGCGTTCAATATACAAAAAACAAAACTCTTCTCGGAGTTGTTGTCTATAGATTTTCATCAGCTAACATCTCACTTTTTTTTTCTTTTTATAGATCAGTCTCATCCGCCACCTCTTCGCCGTCAAGTCGATCATATACAATTAAATGAAGCGTTAAAAGGGCCCCCTCCTCTTATGAACAACATGTAAGATCCTAAGCGTTGGTATTCTAACGGGATTGCGTTATTATTATTTCAACAGATGGTCGAAAATATGAGATTAGAAATTTTCCAATTTTCTTTAACTACGTAAGATGAGCGTGTAAATACATTACGCGTGTCATTTGTAAGTTATTATGCGTACATTATTTTTATAATTATTTATAGTTTACGTGTGCACCCAGATTTGTGCAAATTTACTTGTAATTAAGACGAAGATTTGCTGCATTTAAATTGTACTTTATTCAAAATTAATTGTATTTTACTATCAACTACTACTCAAAATCAACTTTTAAATACGGATAGTGTGTATTACGGACTAATCAGGTGGAGTAATAAAGTTAGTAACTGTTCGGTTAACCAATCACAATCAGTGCATCCAATGATGTGTGGACAAAACTATACGAATCGTTAGTCCATCAGAAAAACCTTTTAAAATGTTAACCTAAAAGAATTGCAGCCTTTTTGAGAATAAATAACTTAATGATTAGTAATAAACAGGAGCCGTTTAAATTTTTACACCTTTGTATTCCAGGTATTGTTGATATTAGAGATTAAACTCTTTGATTCATTTGAACTGTTTTTTTTTCCGGATCCAAATACCCGGATCGAGTGACTGCAGATCTTTATACCCAAAAAATGATAGTCGTTAGACTTGAAACGTAAGTTCATATATAGGTTAAACTTCCAGGAGAATGTAGGGTGGGTGGGTGGAACTTACAAACTTATTAGATAATAGTATAAATGACTGTTGCAATAAATAGTTGAATTTATTATCGTATGCAATTGCAAATTTCGTAAAAAAATTCATTTTCTGATCAAAAATAAACTTAGGTCGAAAGTGTGAAGCAGAAGAAATAAATTTAATAAAAACTATTTTAAAATATCACGTTTTTTATTCAAAATGATCTCCAGCATTTGTGGCAGCTTCAACTCCTGAGACTGGAATAGATAGTCTGAATGTAGACCGTGGTCATCTTATTTCTGCTTCTTGATAGCATCCTTCAGAGAGTCAACACTTATGGTACCGTTGACAAGCTATCGAGTCAATGAGCGTCCAGTCTGAGCAGTCTGAGGGCAACTTCAGTACTTAAAGTCCTATCAAGCATCTTAGAAATGTTATTGGGCACAGTGCAATTCATGGAGAGATCAAAAATTGGCTAACTTTTAATACTTATTCTCAGCTTTTTTAAGTTTGTTTTAACTTTCACAATTCTTGCGTAAAAAATAACAAATTGAACGCGTATAAATGATTACAGAACATCTGCTTTGATTGCGCCAAACCTTTTAAGTGGTCGCATACGGGCCGTTAAGTAAAATTCTAATTCTAATAAAAGAAACACATTCCTACGGATACGATCAGTATGCTGTTACTGTATAATCTTAAATTCAGGTTACACCAATGGACCGTTCCCTCTATAGAAAAAAACCACAATACATTTTGGTCTTTGTATTCACCGAAAATAAACAAATTATAGTTAAAGCTTTTTGAAATAAACACTCAAGTAATTTAATTTAAAAAGACTTTTCAAAATGATTTCAAATGATATAATATCTTGTGATAAACTAATAACTCATTCTATTAAAGAAAATATTACCGTTGAGTCAACATCAACAACAAAATACCGCGGTGGCATAACTTGTTGTGTTCCATTATGCAACAATAGTTCGCTCAAAAACAAAAACTTATCGTTTTACATCATCCCAAAGGAAAGTAATTTGAGAAAAAAATGGCTATCTTTAATTAGTAGGAAAAACTTTGTTCCTTCTATTTCTCATCGGGTTTGTTCAGTCCACTTTACAGGAGGAAAAAAGACTTATATGAACAACTGTCCATCTTTACTGCCAAAACAAGTTAAAGACAACATAAAAAAACCAAAAATCACAGTAAATAGTTCTATTGGATATAAAAAAAAAATAGACGAAATTTAAAACGAAAAAAATGATGTTAATTTTTCATTTGAAGAAACCGAGTCTGAAAAGTTAAAAAAAGAAATTATTATCCTAAAGGACAAACTGAACATTATAAAAACTAAAAAGAAAGAAATGAAAAATATTATTATGAACCAAAATCACACTATCAATCAATTAAAATTTACAGTTGACAGATTTAAACATAATCAAGCCCACTTTAAATTTCATACTGGCTTTGAATCATACAATCTATTGTGAGGAAGGCGTTTTTAATTATTATTATGTTTCTTCTTTTATCTATTTAATTTAAATTTTAATGTTTGTTTAACGTTTAGTTTGTTATTTAGTTTAGCTAACGAAGGTAAGGGGAAGGGGAAGGTTTGGGTTAAGGTTTGTTTGGATTAGGTATATGGAGGTTGGAAACGAGGTTGATGGTCTGGGGAGTACTTGGTTAGGTAAGGGCGAGGTTTGGGATTAGTTTGGTTAGAAATGGGCAAGGTTTAATCTAAAAGGGCTAAACTTATAATCGCCGTCCTCAGTATATTCTATAATATAATAAAACTCAACAAATGTTCTATTAATGTGTAATGGTAGCACTCTTACTCTTATAACTTTTATGTAATACAAATAACATTCTCTTACGCTTCTTGCAGTGTTCAATACTGTTTATTTGAATTACTCCTCTTTCTTTTATATCTTCTTATAATACAAATATCTCTTCTTTAATTAAATCTTCTGGTTATTCTCCAGCAATCAATATTAAAAATCTTCTTTTCTTCTTTTATTCAACTGCTTATTAAACTGCTTATTCATCACTATACTCTTCTTATCACAAAATTCTTTCTCTTCTTTAAAATCCTCTTTAAATCTCTTAAAACTCTTTTCTCATAAAATTCTTCTTTTAAATCTCTTTAAAACTCTTTTCTCATAAATTTCTCTTTTAAATCTCTTCTTCTAAAGAAAACTCTCTTAACTTCACTTAACTCTTATCCTTCTCCAATAATCTCTCTCTCTTAACTAAAACTCCTAGATTCTTTCTTTTTTGAGCTTTTATAGTTTTTGCTTGTTTTCCTGTTGCGATATCTTTTCATTTATTTATATGGCAGGTTGATGAGTCTTCAATTTTACGTCTTTTCTCAGTTGTTTTTAACTTTTCTTCTTTCCGTTTTATCGTCTACTAACGTGATAGATTGATGAATCATCGTGTATAAGTTTTTTCCGGTTGTTGTTTTTGACTTTTCTAATTGTCGCTTTATCGTTTACGAGTCTTCGCGTTTACGTCTTTTCTCATTTGTTGTTTTTAACTTAATTCTTTTTGCTTTATCATTTATTGATGTGAAGAGTGGACGAGTCATCTTGTATGTGTCTTTTCCGATCGTTGTTTTTAGCTTTTCTTATTATCGCTTTATCATTTACGCGTCTTCGTGTTTACGTTTTTCCACGGTTGTATTTAACCTTTCTTCTAACGCTTTATCACTTATTTATGTGAAGAGTTGGTGAATCATATTGTGTATTTTTTTCTATCGATTATTGTTTTTATTTTAGTTCTCCCTCCTCACACTATTTAAAATTCTACTAGAATAGGATGCTTTCGTGAGTTGTTTAGATCCTTTTCTAAATCACTCTTTTCAAAGGAAACTTTAGAAAGCTTAATTGATTCTGAGTTTTTTCCTTCAGCAGGAACATGCCATTGCTGTAACACTTCTTTGTATGTTTTATCGAATGGTACAGAGTTTAAATTTAATTGTTTATATTCATTTAATTGAAATATTACTACAGCAATATGCTTGCAGCATACTCCCTACCAGCTTTACAATTACATTTAGCATACAAAATATCTCCTTCTTTTTGACAAAAATGTACATAAGTAAGGTACTGATTTTTTTTCATTGAAGCTGAAACGTTAGCTCTAACAAGAAAAGAATTTATTTCAATATTGACATAAGGTTTAACAACTAAATTTTTAACGAAATTCTCCTTAAATAGCTGATACCCAGAGATTTTAAGCTTTGAAGCACCTCTAGCTCAGAAATCAATCGAACTATCGTCTATAATTAAGTATTTGTGTATTTTTCTTGGTTTATATTAGGTAGTAAGCAAAGACATCTTGATCAAGAGCTTATTTGTTCTTGTACAACTTCTTCAGCATCTGTTTGACTAAACTGACTAGATATTTCTCGAAATACTGGCTGAGTAGCGATTGAAATGTTTTTAAAAAAAACATGGATCAATATCAATAGCATTTGAATCATGTCCCAAATTAATTTCATAGCTATCAACTTTTTTTATTGCTGACATGATAATAAGTTTTGATATTTTGTTTATTTTCGCTGAATACAAAGACCAAAATGCACTGCGGTTTTTTTCTATAGAGGGAATTGTTTTTTTTCTATATAGGGAATTGTTTCATAATTTAGAAGAATAAGTTCAGTATAACTGAATATTTTAATTATTTCATAGCATATTAAGAGAAGTATAAATATTTAAATTAAAAATATATATTTTAGGAAAAGAGATATTCAAACTATCAATTTAATTACAAATTAAGCTAATATTCTTTTTAATTCTATGGTAAAATTTATAAAAATCATCTAAGTATATAATGTATTAAAAGATAAAAAACCTCTTTTTCTAGAATTACAATAAAAAATATCAAGATTATCGAAGTAAAAACATTGAAACCAATGAAATTCATGATTTTGAACTGTTGAAAAGTGGCTACTGATTTCAAGTAGGACTCTTTAAATGAAGTAACGAAAAAGTTCTTAAAGAAAAAAAACCACAACGAAAGTATAAAACTCTTCACGAACAAAACAAAAAGACTAAGTTATCTAAGATTTTACTGTTTCCTTTTGCACTTATTTTTTTCCCACCATTTCCCTCATACAGTCTTCTTCATCCGCCTTAGCTGTAAATACGATGCAAAATACAAAAACGACAACAAACCAAGTAGGATAAATTGGTTTAGCCAAAGATCAGTTGTTTTGATTCCTTGCTGTTCTAAGTAGTCATCTCCAGTACTAAATAACAAGTCAATATTTATTGAAAGTATATAGCTAAAACTTGAACAAGAGCTGCTAACAACTGGAAATAGTGACGCTAGCAATCTTTTATACTGAAATAAATTTAATTTGGACATACCAAGTCAGGTTTTTATATTGCCCGCACCCAGTAAATTTCAGCCCTTTTAGTTCGTTGATTTCTAAGGTCTAAAAAATTCGTCAAAAGCCATTCATTTAACTTGATATGGAGACCATAAGAAGAAGTAAGAATTTAAAGGCATTTAAAGTAAAAGCACGTTCCAAAAGTTTAATAAGCAGAACAGGCAAATATTAGGAAATGAATCTGGTCTGAGTTTTTAATTTCGTCCGAAAAGGAGAAGTAAAACTTGTAAAGAAAACTCACCGAAAGGGAATATCTGAAGATGCTTAAATACTGCAACCACCTCAAGACAGGTGTGATGTCACTTAAATTCAGAAGAAATCCACTAAACACCTAAAAAAACTCTTTTTATAAGTTTATAAAAAATTAGTACATTTAATAACAAAAACTTTATTAGGTCAATATATGCCAAATCAAGAGGGGGGTAAATCGTTTTTCTTTCGAAAATGACATTATATTACTTTATCGAAAATGGCAAATCAGATGGTAGTATATCTTCTTGAAATACAAGCAATTTCGGAATTTGCTGAGTGTTGGATGACCAGACTATTAAAAAAAAAAAAAAGAAAACGTAAAAAACGCCAGAAACCACTACCAGCCACAATATATCTGCGCTATAGATCAACAAAAAATTAATTTCATGAGATTAAGCAGTTTAAAAAACAACAAACTAAAAACTATTACCATTTATTCGATTAAGTGATTTTAGATGAAGCAGTTTTTCTCGTTTATGTCGAAACAGTCTCTCGTTGAGTACACCCCCTTTTGATTTGGCTACTCACATATCAATCCTCATGACGTGATAAAAAAAAAAACACTCGTAATTTTTATTATCAAAAATTGATATGTAAAAGTCACTCTGACGATCAGCAATCCTTTAAAGTGACTTATTAAAATATGTGAACCTTTTCAATTAAAAAATCAGTTAATCAGTTGATCTTAATATTACTTTTTGCCGGTTATTTGTAATAAAAAAAAAAATTCAGGTGAGAAGTTCATAAGAGGAGAGGCCCTTTTACCACACCTTGATTTAATAAAAATAGGTGCAAAAAATTAGGTACACTTACTATACCATTCAATTTATTGGAATAAAATTACTATGCTCATATCAAATTTTGAAATATTTACAGAAGTAATTAATCTTTTCATAAGCAAATAAAAAACGCAATATTTATTTCCAAATAATTCACAGCCATACAAACATCTTAATTTTTATGAAAAATTTACCTGAAGTTGATGTGCAAAAAAAAAAACACACACTTATTTTGTTTACATTAATCCCAAGTAAATACGTTTACATATCTATAAATAGTAACATATCTATAAATAGTAACATATCTATAAAAAGTAACATATCTATAAATAGTAACATATCTATAAATAGTAACATATCTATAAATAGTAACATGTCTATAAATAGTAACATATCTATAAATAGTAACATATCTATAAATAGTAACATGTCTATAAATAGTAACATGTCTATAAATAGTAACATGTCTATAAATAGTACATCAACTTCTTTGAACTTGTTTTATGATCACATTGTTTCATCAAAAAATTTAGTTTTTGACTAAACATTGAAAAAATGGGCAGAAAAAAAGGTTGCTCTGTTGATGAATGTATTATGATAGTTAAGATAAATAAATGATGGATTTTCATATAGAGAAACAGCAAATACAATTCAGTGTCCATTGGGAATAGTACAAAATGCTATTAAATATCACGCTAAAGAAAAAAGAGGCAGACCAAGAAAAACATCATAACAAATGGACAGACAAATTTTATATTAAGCTAAGATAAACCCTTTTCTGTTAACATCCCAAACTTTAGTGGAAACTGGGGCAAATGAGTCGTAATGGATAATACAAAGACAACTAGTAGAACAAGATTTAAAGAGTTATTCACCTCACAAAGTGCTATTGTTAAGAAAAAAAAAACATTTGCAAGAACGTGTAAAGTTTGCTAGAGATCATTTAGTTACCTTATGCAGAGTGGAACATTGTTGTGGACATTTCAGTATGATAATGATCCAAAACACACAGCGCAACCCACATGAGTTTGGCTCCAGAAAAATAATATCAGTGTTTTACCATGGTCTGCACAATCTATGGATTTGAAATCTGATTGAAAATTTACGGAAATAATTCAAAGACAAATGTCAAGCAATAAAACTGAACTGTGAACAGCAGTGCAACAAGCTTGGTACAGCATACCTATTAAAAGGTGTCTTCAAATAATTGAATCAATAAATAATCCTTTAAACAATCCAACCAATGCAAATCTGTTTTGTGACAGAAGAGTTAGCCAATTAATTATTAGCTTTACATTAATAAATTTATAAAAATACATTCATAATAATGATTAGTGAACAGTTTTTATGTTTTTTGTGTGTGTATTTACTTTTATTGCGCATCTACTTCAGATAAGTTTTCCATAAAAATTTAAGTATTTACATAACTTTTTATAAATTTAGAAATGAATAATGGTTTTTTAAATTGCTTATGAAGTAACTAATTATTTGTATAATTATTTCAAAAATCTATATTATGTTACCATACTTTTCAATTTTTTGAAATAAAATATTTTTCAAAAATTAATATTGTGTTAATATTAATTTTTGAAAAAATATTTTATTTCAAAAAATTGAAAAGTATGGTAAGTGTATTCATTTTTTTGCTCTTAACTGCTTCTTTAATCTTGCTGTAGTCAATTATAAGCCTATCTTAATCAACTCCTGGGTCCCAAATATGTAGTAACCTTGAAACATCAAAATTAGTTTACAAATAAGCAAAATATTGTTTGTAGATGAATCATCTAAAAAAATTATTGAAACTCAGAATAAGAGTGCTGATAAATCTGCACTTTCATCTGAAGAAAATAAATTTTATAATGAAAGTTAGTCAACTTACAAGTTTGTTTAGGGAATCTATCACTAAAGAGACCTAACTCAATTAACTACGCCTCCTACCAATGTATAGAAGAATTAGTTTACTTAGGGAAAAGATCTCCAGTAGGTTTATGCAGTACTTATAGACAATTATTGTAATCAATGTTCCAAAATTGGAAAAAATGAATTTGATAGTCCAATTTTTAGCTTAGAAGTTAGAAGATGGGTGATATGAAGAAATTCAGAACAGGTGATTGAAAGAGCTTGTTTAAAAAGTAAGTTATCTGTTCTTTGATGGTTTTTTTTCAATAAATTACATCTTTGCCTAATAGAATTGCATGATGAATTATGCATATGATAGAACAGTTATATCAATCTTTGGTTATTTTTTAAAGGTCAATATATCTGTATAGTATATATCTTCAAACTTCAGAGGTCCTAGGAGTAAATATAATAGGCTGTGAAGCAATTTGAGAAAATTTAGAAAAATTAAATCATACTGGTGTTAAACACTTCTCCTGTAGTATTTCATGCATTTTTCATAAATTTTTTATATAACAGTAAAAATATCATCACTGTAATAATATTGTAACAGTTATAAAGTAGCTTTTTATTGTAATTTTTTTTGGGGGAACAGCGTTACTTAAATCAAACTATACATCCAAACAAACAAAAAAAAAAGTTCAACATTGAAAGCCATACTTGCATAAAAACAAATGGTAGAGTAACAAGTATGTTCGCTACAGCTATATTACTTGTGCTGCTACTAACAAAGATACAGATTGAAGAGCCAGTGAGGTTGGCTGTTAGCAGTGACAGAACAAATATGAAAAACTTTGCCGCAGTTACTTGCAAACCTTAATGAAAAGAAAAAATATATTGTAAAAAGTTTTAAGAAAAAAGTTCTAAAATGACAAAATTCTTCATTTTTATAAAGAAAGAAAAAAATAACAAAGAAATTGGCAGCAATTTAAAATCAAATTAAAATTTAAAATAATAAAAAAACGTTTTAAATAATAAAACAATGAAAAACCTGTCATAAAGTAAACCATAAGTGAAAACACAATCAATGGTACAACACGCAAAGGAATTATATCGAAGAATAACTTAGCCAAAAAATAAGCAGAAACTCTATAATAACCATTTGAACATTCGTTTCTAAAAGCAATATTTTGAAGATTCAGTTTTATTCTTACTTGGTTTAGATCCAATTTACAAATAATTCTCATTTGCTAAAATGAGAAATGTAAATAATTCAAATACCATACTAGGTTACATGTAAATAACATTTTGTATGACATGCACAAATATCTGGTGCTAGTTATTAACATTATTCAGTTAATTGTGTGAAGAAGTTTTTTTTTCTTTATTGAATTTTAAAATGTAATTGTATCTAAAAAAAATTGCATGTTATTTTGACAAAGAAATAACTCCAAAAATCAATTGCAAAAAACAGCAGAGAAGATTAAAACCTTTTTTTTTGCTGTGCTTGAGAATTTTTTACAGAACAAAAAGTTAACAATTTAACTAAACAATATACAATTAACATTTGAATTTAAAAACACCAATTGAAGCATTCCTTGACTTAAAACTGAGTGTAAGATTAATTTTTTAAATTAGAACTTTTTTAGTTCAAAATTTATTAAAACACAATTTTCAAATGGAAAATCTTATGAGATTCATGAATCAATTAGTTGATTAAAATGTCTAAAACTTGATCAGTTTATTTAACCCCTTATATCTAACACACCTGATAAATGCAAAATAAATCCAATTCATTATCAATGGAACTTAACTATTTTTGACAACTTTGTGTAAAAAATAAAGAATTCTTAAATAGGAAACTCACTTAAAAATAGGTCTTTCATTGATGAAAATAGCAACGGCGCTTAAGTTTGAAAACACTTGGTTCATTAGTATGAAGTAAAAAACACCAACTCTATAAAAAAGTAATGATTCCTATAGTAACTAAAATAATACTACAATAACTAAAATAATAATAACTAAAGTAATACAAAAAAAATTGTTCAAAATTACAAAAGATTGATTGTAAAGTAATTTGTAACTTAACTGTCATGTGAAAATATTTGTTTCTTTGACACAAACATAATACCTATTTTGAAGACCTGAAAATTTGGTATTCAGTTTCCAATAGATGGCTCCAGTAATCAATGCATTAACAACAGTAACAAAGAGCTAAATAAAATTGTTAAAATCAAGTTTAGCTGAAAAATTAACAGATGGTTTGGAAGTTTGGAAAAATAAATCTTCCTAAGTTCAAATTCCTTTTCCAATTTAAAAAAAAAAAAAAAAAAAAATAACCTGTGATGTTATGCCTCTAGGGTCACGAATCAGATTTCGCCCCGATCTTGCTGAAAGCACTTTTAACTATGTATAAGAAAATCAATAAGATGTTTAATTCTTTTGTTATAACTTTCTTAGAAAAAGTGAAAAAAACTATTGGCGACAAAAAGTTATTGCAGAATAATAAAAGTCCTCTGCAAATAGTAAAAAAAAAAAAAAAATGATTCAGCATAAAAACACTCATTCGACTCACTTGTCTAAAAAAAGAGGATGGGTATCGATTGACACTATCACGAGTATCTACTTCATCAATACCTTTTGATGCTTCTATAACTGGATTAATTTCCTTCATGGTTTCAATAAACATTTCTGACTTTTCATACACTTTTACCAATGACTTCTGTTCTGTATTTATGATTAAGGATTCTTCTGATGGCTCATTCAAATCTATTCCTTCAATAGTTTTAAAAACATTTTAAAAAATTACACTAAGAATTTTTTTAAACTTAATGATTTTATATGAGATTCATAGTCATGAGTGTGAAGGTCATTGGAATATGATCCAAAATATGGTTACATCATTCATGGAGGAAAATTAGGGTAAAGTTGACAAAAATATGTAAAAAATTTACTAGATGTTCTATTTCTATATGTAAGCATAATACATTTTCTGATTATTTCTAGTATACAATATTTATAAATTTGTTTATTAATACAACAAATTTATAAATAAAATGGGCTTTGAAGAGATGTTATGCCTCTGTAGCTTGTTCAAAATAAATTTCAAGGAGAGAGTTATGGTGCTGGATTAACAATGGGATATAAAAAAAAACTTCAAATCACAAAACAGGATAAATAAAAAAAATTGTATATTCAGCAAGTCCAGGAGTTTTTTGATATATCTAGAAACTAAAGTTTCACCCAGGAATCTTGAGCCAGGGTGAAACATTAGTTTCTAGCTATACCAAAAGGTTTACTATATTAAAGTTGGTAAGAAGACATGATTCTAAGACTTAATTTTAGAAGTCTCCATCATCATATATTTTCAGTTTTGTAATGTCAAGGACTAGTTCAAAGACCCTGAAATTCTTTGCAATAAAAAAACTTTATTGCATGTTTAATCCAGTAACCAAGTTAACAAAAAAAAAACTTCTAATTGATTGTTAACTTGGATTAACCTGGATTTACTATTGTTAACTTTAGTATATTTTGGATTTATTTAGGATAAACAATGAATGCAGAAGAATATTTGTATTAAGAAGTATTTATATTAAAAAATCAGAATAAGAAATTTCCTCATTTCAATTTTAATTTTCTTATTCAATAAATCATTTATTTCCTTGTTCCCAGCAAGCACAGATGTCTAAATGAGATCATTTAGACACTTGAGCTCATAAGGTTAATTTCATCATCCTAAACATTTTCAAATTTGTTGTCATTTCCTACCCTCGTTTATTTCTGTATTATATATTTATTGTTGCATTACCAAAGATTTCAAACTAGATTTTCTTCTGCAGATTGTGTAAACATATTTTGGAACTTACATTCCTGTGCTCAGTGAACTCTTGGATATCAATCCTAGTAAAATATTAAGGTCTTAGTATCAAGGTTAAATCCCATATTTTACAACCATGAGAAAAAAGTTCAAAAGGAAGATAGTGTTACTAGCACTAAATTGCATCAGCCTATCTTGCAATTATATTTATGTTTAAGTATCATCATTTCTCTTTTGTGTTGTTGAAGTCTAAATAATATACTTTCTTTGTCAAACTTTGTCCCAACAAAACACAATTTATGGGAAGTGTTGCTATTTTGTTTTAATTTGAAGAAAAGTGCAGCTGATGGGCATCAATTGCTTTGTGAAGCATATGGGGAACATGCTCCATCAATAAAAAAATGTGAGTTCCAGCATTTTAAAAGTGGCAATTTTGACACAAGCAACAAGAAATACAAATGGATGGCAGTAAAGTTTGAAGACTAAGTAGTTTGAAGACTTCTAACTGCCACTTGTTCTAGTCATTGACTCATGGCCTGGCTAAACAGCACTTCAGTTGCTTTGAAGCAGCCAAAAATTGGGTTGGTACTTGGTTTAGCTCAAAAAATGAAGATTTTTTCAACTTAAAATTTGTATGCAGTGTGAAAGATGGGAAAAGGTCATAGCTACGACAATATTTTATTAAATATATTGTACCAATTTTTCTGGATAAAGTTTCAAAGTTACGAAAAAAACACTTCAAAACTTATTGTACCCAATATTTACTTGTTACATGTAAAAAAAAATGTAGGGAAATTATTTTTTTTAGATTGTGTGCATATAACTTAAAGATGTTAGATCTGAAACAATCTCATAAAAAAAACACCATCATTAAAGAGCAAGTTCTGTACTAACAATCTATTACCAATGCTATACAATCACTTTTCAGAAATTTCAATTATTTTGAACTAGAATAATACCATATTGTTGGAGAAAAATAGAATAATATTTTAATAAGAAATGGTATCTTATTTGAGAAAATTTTGTAAACCTTTTGTGTTTTCTGATAGCACATCCATGTAGAAATCAGCTGGATTGTTGTATGTTTCACACTTATAGCCTGAAAAAAAGGAACAAATTAAACAGAAGTTCTGTGCATCAAATATTACTTGATATGAACAAATTATTTTCACATACAAAAACTCTAAAAATATTGAATACTATCTCTTACAACCAGAATAAAAACAAAATTACCAAGAGATTCAAAATATTGCATAGATTGTTTAGCAAGTCCATTATAAACAGTTTGACCATCAGTCAACAGTGTTAAATGATCAAATAGTTTGAAGATGGTATATCGAGGCTGATGGATGGAAAATATAATTGTTCTTCCTTTGGCAGCTTGTCTAAAGGAGGTATGAGTAATTTAATGAATGTTTTCCTTATTTGTAACCTAAACATTGTAAGTATATAACTAAAAAAATTTTTTGGAAAATCTAACTTTTCAGTGGAAAGAGACATCTTGGAAATGAATTGTTCTATTGCTATCTAATAAGACTCATGCATTGTACATTTTTTAATGTTTGATAAAAATAAATTACCAAACATATTTTCATTCAATAGAAGTCATATTGACCACAAAAATCATACCTCCTAAGTAACTTCATGACAACAACAGCTGTTGATGCATCAAGACCAGTTGTTGGCTCATCAAGAAAAAGAACATCTGGTGATATTACAAGTTCCATGCCAATACATGTCCGCTTGCGCTCACCGCCAGAAATTCCTCTACGATTTTGAACACCCACCTTAATATAGCAGATTATGTAAGTTTAACATTCACAAATAAAATTATTTAAAAAAACTCTAATAAAGAAATACAAACCAAAGTATCAGCACAAAAAGTTAAACCAAGGTCCTTAATAATCATTTCCACACGAGCTTTTCGATCAAAATAACTAAAACTATTTGGCAATCGTAAATTTGCTGAGAAAAAAAGGTTTTCTCGAACAGTAAGTGTTCCCATAACAACATCATCCTAAAACAATTACAAACTTTTCTGAAAAAAAAACATTAGTAAGTTAACTGTTTTTATATTTATTATAAGTTCATCAATTACAATAACTTCTATAAATATTATATATAACTGTATTTTTAAATGTAAATAAAATATTTGATAATCATGTATAAAATCATTAGAAAAAAGAAATATAAAATTATAATTTGATAAGATGAAAGTCAAGATGTTTAAAAATAGTCTTCCTTCAGAGTTGAATAAGAAAAAGGTGGGAATCAAATTTACTGAGGTTTGAAAAAGCTAACAATCCAAGAAAGAATACAAAGATTGTTGACCATCTGGATCAAATGAATAAAATGCTTACAGAATAGATTATCCCAATTTAAGTGCTTGGTTGCAAATGTGAAATGCAGACAGGAGAGTTTTCATTGTGACCAAAGAAAAAAAATCTTATGGAAAAAACTGAATCTTCCAATTCAATAAGGTAAATCTACATTGGAAAGAAAAATTGAAAATGTACTAAAAAAAAATGAAAAAAACAGCAGAAAACCAGAATATTCAAAAACTCCAGCAACATTTAAAAGAAAAAAAACTGAATCTGTAATAAATTTGGTGACATCAACAAAACTGAGTACAAGAAAGGCAATCAGTCTGCAAAATTCTTACAAAAAATGGAAATTCTATTCTAACTCCAACTCAAAGAGTGTTTATAAAGCTGCAAGAAAAAAGTGCAAGAAAAATAAACAGAACATTTTATGGAAACTCTAAAAATCAAAAACTGGAGCTTGCAGTTTGATGGGAAGCACATAAAGAAAGCACATAGTATAAAGTTGTAGTCCTCAAACAACTAAACTCAAATAACTAAAGAAGGACTTTGTTAACCTTGGATCAGACAAACCTCTTTATATGTTAGCATCATGTTCTGATGAATAATTATTTTGAAGGGCAAACTAACTCGCCTTTCTCAATTATTGGTTCATTATTAAAATAACAGAAGAGTATGAGCAGCTGAAAATATCTTTCGAAAAATCTGGAAATGCTCTAAAAGAAGTAGAATAAATTTGCTGGAAAGATAATATGGCTTACTTTTGTCACTTGATTACTTGTTACAGGCAGTTTAAGAGAACAGGAAACTTCCCTAATAGCAACACAAGATGAAACAGCTAAGCAATTAATACTTTGTTAGCTTACATTTTATTTTTAGAGTTTCCAATAGCTAGTCAAATGTCAGTCATGTGACTTTATTAGAGGTGCATGGAGTAATATCTGTTTTTTCGGCCAGTTTTCTAACCAGGATAACTGTGATAATCTGAGAAAAGTTTGCAAAGATCACTCAAAGGTAATAAAGACTTTAAGGAACATTTGGCACCAACATCAATTCTAACTCAATGTTCAAATGCTTTTGCTAAACAGCCAATTAAAGTTATGCAGGATTTACTTCAATTGTGCAAAAGCTTTGAAAAAAATATTTTAAAAATTATTTTGAACACTTAAAACCTGTATGTTTGTCAATTTTATTAAAAAAGGACCATTTCACACATATAAATAGTATTAAGGAGTAAAATTTTTTAAGAGTTGAATTTTCTTGATTTTTGCATAAAAACTCCACAAAAAATAACATGGGGATAGAATTTTAAAACTTGTCATATCCCTAATAAAAAGTTAACTCTTGCAAATAATAAATCTGAGTGAATCATTTTCCCTACTTCAAATCAGCTTTGGAGTTTTGAAACATAATTAAAAAAAGCCAGAGAGAAAAAGTTTCAATCCAAGAGTTTTAAGGTTTTTGACAAATTAAACAACAATTGTAAATAACTTGTAAATAAAAGCAGTATTAATACTTGAACAACAAATCCAGAAGATAATCTGAAATCATTAGTTTGTGGAAGTCCATTAACAAGAACATGACCACTCAAACATTTTTTGTCTTTACGACCAGCCAATATATCTAGCAGTCTAAAGGTAAAAATGAAATACATTTTAACTGAAAACTCTGATTAAGATGTGAAAAAATATAAATTTTTATAACAATTAGAAAAACATTTAATATAAAAAAGGTCTTTTCTATGATAAATGGTTCTTAAATAATGACCAGTATTCCTATTAGTGCTTGTTTGTGTAATTTTTTTATACTTAAGAAAAAGAAAAAGAGTTTCAAATCATCTAAACATGTTAACACTTCTTTAATATTTTAAGCTTAACTAATTATCCAATTAAGTGTTGCAACTTCTGATATTTCAAACTTTTTAACTTATTACATTATTTAGGAGTATTTACTGAAAGAAACTTACGTTGTTTTCCCAGAGCCAGTAGGTCCCATTATTGCATTTAACCCAGGTCTCATGATACCTCTAAAGTTTATAACAACAAAAAGAACAAAAAAAATGTTGCCAGTGGTATATAGCAGTCCTCTTCTTAATAACTATGGAGACAAAACTATGGAGATAAAACTATGGAGATAAAACTATGGAGATAAAATCATTGAAAATGGGGTTATAAGTAGGAAAAAATAGAGAAAAAAAACTTTTATTTTTTCTTAAAAAAAAAAAAGTAATAACTTGACTTAGTGTTACATACTCTGGGATACTAAAATATTAAAAATCCATTGTAACAAGTTATCTAAATATTTCAAATATTCTTAGGACTTAATTTTTTAAGACTTGATCTTTAAAGATCTTCACAGTGTTTGCATGTCATGAAGCAGGAGGTTTAAATGATCATGTTCTGGTGTTTGAAGGATATCTTTTCTTAAATTATTACATGTAAAATTATGAAAAAAAGATGAAAAAAATCTAATGATTGTGCAACTACACTAATAAGTTAATCTTAACTTTATGTTTTCTTTTTTATGATTGATATAAAATATATAAAAATATTAGATATATTCCCAACTAAAAATGGGAAATATATCTGTTACTAGGATATATTACATATTAAATATTTAGTTACTTGAGAAATAACTTGTATTAAAAAATGCAAAGATAGCACATAAGAGCATGAAGAAAAAAGAAACATACGAGCACCCCTTTAAGATGCATTTGTTGAATTTTTTTTTCTTTTCTTTCACAGGAACGACATAGCCTATGTTATGATAAATCAACTCTGTTCCAATCACATCCCTGCTTACAACACTAGATTTTCTTTTCAGCTGAGATTTAAATGAATCATCATCAGCAATCAATTTATCAGTTGGAGACATTCTTTTATAACTTTTATTAAACAAATATATAGTGTAACTTGTTGGTATATATTTTTTATCAACAGAAGTAAAAAATTATAAACAAGAAAAAACATCACACAAAAAAACCCTAACACATATCAAACTATAAATATCAAAAGAAATCATTATTTTCTTGTAAAATTTATTTGTATAATTAGAACTTTATTCTTAAAAAAACTATTTTGTTAATATAATGAGCTCACATAGAACTCAATAGTGTATGTCAAATGCTATAAATAGCAACAAAACTTTTTAAGTATTAATACAAAAAAAAAAAAAAAAATACAAGTGTAATGCAAATAATGATAAATGTTCCTATTTAATGCATTAGTGTACTAGGAAGTACTAAATGGGTAGTCAAGGAATATTGAAAATAAAAGATTAAGAAACAAAATAATATTTGATCAATCCAATAATAAATCATGCCCATTTTTCTCTAGCTAGAATTGCTTTGGTGAATCTTTAGTGAACTGTTCTTATAACAAACCCAAAACTTCAATGCAAGCTAAACAATAACATTATTCTTTCCAGCGATGACCACATAAGCAGCATTTATAAAATGTAGTCATAGGTTCATCAGCAGATCGAGTCTGGATTTGCATGAAATAAGCTTTCTTGTGTCCACACTTTGGACATGTCTCTAAAAAAATGACAATGATTTCACATTTATGCATCAACTTTCTGGCAGTAAGATGATAACTGGGGAATTCTTCAACATTAAAAAAAACTCATTTAAAAAAGAGAATTGAAAATGAAGTGTCAAAATTCTAAAACAAATACCTAAGGTCATAAAGTCTGAATGTTTGTTGCATAAATGAATACTATTATACATAGTTTCTTTATGCAAAAACATTATTATCTAAAAAACCTTGAGTTTTATTCAAAAACTCTTTAAACATTATTTTTTTAAAGCTTTTTTTTATATTTCCTTTTTTTTTTTGATAACTAACTTATTTTAAAAATGGAAAGTAAAACAGACTTGCAATGAAAAAAACTAAACCAGTTATGTAATATATATAACTTTACTGAAATAACTAAAGACCATGGAATTTCTTTTGTTTACTAAATAAATGCTGCTTTTAAACTGTAAGTATGTGCAAACAACTACATTATTACTGTAACTTATATAAACAACAACTTTATAGAGACTTATTTTAACATTTATTTTATAAAAGCAAATCAAATTAATAAATATTGAAAAATATAGTAAGATTACTTATGTACACATGTATGCATACATAAATACACAGACAAAGTAAATATTTAACTCTAAGATTTTTTATTACACAAGACAACACCATACAAATATTCTCCTTTTTAATTTCATAACTTTAGCTTAAGATTGATTTACAAATCACTTTGAACAAATTTCAGTATTGTAATTAACCTCATAACATCTATATTCTCTTTTTATAAATACTTAAAATATAGCCTATATATATTTAAACTATAACCTGTAAATACTAGAAATATAGCCTGTAAATACTGAAAATATAATCTATAAATACTTAAAATATAACCTATAAATACTTAAAATATAACCTATAAATACTAAAAAAATAACCTATATAACCTTTTATTCTCTTTTTATAAATACTAAAAACTCTAAATGCTCAGTTTTACCTTCAGTGGAGTCAACATTCTTCCAGGCATCCTCTCCACCCAAAACGTCATCCACTTCTTTTAGTTTAGTATACCTCTTGTCAGAAATCTTAAAGATGTTTAATTTAGTCATAAAATTTATATATAAATCATGTCAATGTAAGAAAATTAGTTTGGTTGAGCAAAACAAATTAAAATTTTTATAGTGAATACAATCATATACTAAAAAATTAGTTTGGTTGAGTAAAACAAATTGAAATTTTTATTAAGAATACAATCATATATATGGTAAAATGACATGATACTGTGATATATAACATGAGATATTTTATGATATAAAATGAAGAAATATTTTTTATAATTTACAAAAAACAATATATAATTTACTTTTATATAAGTTATATTCAAAAATAATTTATTTTTAGATTTAGTAAAAATCCTGTGTCTAATTTAATAAACTTCATTATGTAAGCGAATGCCAAAACCAAAAGCTTTGTCTTTGTTGGGCTTATTTTTTATAATTGAGCTTCACCAACCTTGAGTGTTTTGCCCAATTTCATAAATATATAGTACATGTATGCAAAGTGTAACAATGAAAGATAATACAAAAAAAAATTCCAGAAAACAGATTAATTATGAAATATATACCTTTTTGACAATATCATATATAAATGGACAGGTTTTGCACGCAAAGCGAAATGAAGATGAGCCAGAGGCTTCTTCTACCACCAAAACATTTGCACAAGTTGGACAGAATAAAAGCATTATTACAACTTTTTAATTAATGCCATTTTAAACAGAATGGGAAGTTAATCTGTAAACCTAAATAAAAAATTGTCTGTAATACTGTAAAACAAACAAACAAAAAATTCTTATTAATCAATAAAAAATGTTAACAGTAAAAAAAAGATTGATATCAATCCAGAAAAATTCATACTCTCCCAATTACTGTAAAAATGTCCATTAAGTAGTAAAATGCAGTGAGCAAAAAATATACTTAGTTTAACTGTCTTTTCAAAATATTAATTATGAAGTAAATAACATTACGAATTTTTTTAAAAAATTCATAAAAATAAGTTGAAAATAAATTAAGCATTAAAAAAATAGGTTTTAAACTGAAAAAAAACATCCTCTAAAATTAACAGTCTTATCAAATTTACATTTTTAGTGTATTTCAGTTAAATTTATTTATAAAGATAGTTTTTAATGAATACTTAAGCATGCATGCCAAGATCTAAACTATTTTTTCATTTTTTAAAATGATTTGAAGAAAAATTCTTCTTTATGTTAGCTATGATCAACCTTGAATGTATGTTATACATACATACATACATACATACATACATACATACATACATACATACATACATACGTACATACATACACACTCCTTTTAAACGTTTTCAATATTTTACTTACACTACAATAAGTAAAATAAAGCTTTTAAAATGATTGCAAGAAAGTTCTTACACATTAGAGCTTTTTTTGTTAATTTTAATATTTAAAAAAGCCTCTTTCAGCTTATCAGCAAGTCATAGCACTTTTCTGCATTAAGTTGATCAAGTCATCGCATAGCTTTGTTGGTACAGTTTCCAAATTGCATCCTACCTAGTTTTAAACAATAGACTATCACTTAGATTTTTTTGAATTTATTCAAATACTCTCCATTGGATTCAGATCTTGGAGGTCGCAGTATCAAATTAATCAATTTAATCAATTGAAAAGCATCAGAGGTCCTAATCGTAATACAGCAACCCTGTATTAATACCACCTGGTACCATGAATTTGAATTTTTACTTTTAAATAATTTTATAAAACTGTTTTCTCTTAAAGAAAACTATCACTAAAAATAAAACTATTTTATATTGATCTAAAAACAAGCCAGCCTGACTTTTTTTACACCAACTTTTTTTTTCCTATTAACTTTTTCATATCGACTTTCGTTTTTAATTCGCATCGCTATTTGGTTTTGTTATTTTCAGGAGGGAAATATCGGTCTTTTTAAAATATTTATTGCGGTTGCTTGTAAAATACATTTGTTTGATTATGGTCACAAGAATATACAGTCTGGAAACAAACAAAAGCGCTTTGTTTATTTTTTGTTCAAGAAATTACTCGTTCTCATTTTTCCGAAGGTGCCCAGTTACTCAAACAAAAAAATTGCATAGCGAAAGTTTTTAAATTTTAAATTTTCCTCTAATTTTTGTAAAGTTTTTAGCCTTTCAAATTTCCCCAAATAATGCAGATGAGTTGTGGTATAAGCTTAAGAGTGTTTTTGAAAAGTTCAAGGCACGGTCGTTTACATAAAGCGAAACAGCGCTGTTATTATGCGCATGCTACAGAAACAGAAATCGAAAGCGATGTAAACATGAAAAAAATTTATAATTTATAAATAGTGGCAATCCTAACGTTTTCTCAAATTATTTTACAAATAGAAATCTTCTTAAAAAAATGTAAATTGGGATAGTTCCTATAATAAGCAAAGTATACTATGTTATAAAAAAACCTTGAAATTTAATTGCGCGCGAATGTTAAGAACTGAAAAAGCAGCTATCGATAAACTGAGAAAAGCAGCTATCGAAAAACTGAGAATTTTAAAGTCAAAATAAAATAAAATCTGATCGTAGAATTTCCAGATTTTTTTTTTAATACTGAAGTTTAGTCTATATACAACATAACAAAGCAAGTTTTACGAAGCATTCAATTTTTTTACTTTACGTTGATGGCTTACAAGTGATGACAATATTGCACTGCTTTTGGCCTTTTCTAAACTATGTACAAGTGCCACAACTCAAGGAGCTAGCGTTGTTTATAAATTCGTATTCTCTAAATAGATGCTGAAACCTGGTCTGGAGATGAAAATGTGGTTGAAAATAATCCTTTCACCTTTTACAAAGAAGAGAATGGAAAGTTTGAAATAAATCTGGCACCTTAGGGTTATGTAAAAGATCTATCAACACATATTCTCACACATCTTGATCCACTAGAAATGTCTAAAGTTACCTAAGCAAAAAGTAAAATCTTTAGAAAAAAATTTAGTTTAGTAAATGTAGCATATGTCAATTTGCAAATGACATATGCTATACTCTTAAATTAAAGCAAGTTTTAACACTGCTAGTGTAGCTTACAGCATTAAAATAACATTTATATAATATACACATCTTTGAAAGTTGCCAAATTATTTACATTTTTGTTTTTATGCAGCTGTAATAGTCTTTTACATCATAAGTTCATTCCTAAAAAAAGATATTCAAGTTAAAATTGTAGGAAATTAAGTTGGAGGGAGTTTTAAGTTGAGCTACCAGATTATAAATACTTTAAATCTAAATAGCTAAAAAAAGTACTACCATTTTCAACATTTTTTAAGGCAAAGGACTACAGAGTCAACATCAAAGTAGCCATGGCATGATATCAAGGACAAATAGAAGACCAGCAAAGAATAAAGTATATGTAAGAGAAACAAGTAATATATATATATATATATATATATATATATATATATATATATATATATATATATATATATATATATATATATATATATATATATATATTGTGTATGTATGTATGTATGTATGTATGTATGTATGTATGTATGTATGTATGTATGTATGTATGTATGTATGTATGTATGTATATATGTAGTAGCCTTACTGATTTCAAAAAATACATATATGAAGTTTTTATATATCTAGGGATATCAACATTTTGGTGATTATGACTTTCTTTGTGCACTTTATGGTATTTCAGGAGCTTCAGGCAAGTTATTATACAATGTCACTAAAAGTTAATTTAATTTTTTAAAACTATAACTCATACACATACATTTATATCTAGGTTTCTTTACCAACTCTGCACATTGTTATTTGGATTTATCTTAAATATTTCAACATGTTTGTAGAAGAAGCCCATGAAATTGCATATTTTAGTGGTGTCAAAAGGAGTATTAAAGAATAATAGCAGCATCTGTTTTGAAAAATATCATGAATTTATATCAAAGAAAAAACAACTGTCAGACCTTCAAAGTTCTATTTTTAATCTTGATGAACAAATACAGCTGGTGAATGTTGCTATAGAAATGGCTAATTAAATAATCCTGATAATGTGGAAAATATTAAGTTAATTTACTTCCCAAAACTTGATTTTCTAAAGAAAAGGAAAAAGGAAATGGTAAGCATTTTTTAAAATGTGGCATTGACAACATGATAATGTTAAGTTCTGTTTTTTTATAGAATTATTTATCTGCTTTAAAGTGGTACTAGGCTATAAAAACTAAAACTGTTAATCCTTTGATTTTCAGTGTAATATTTGACTAAATACTTGTACCATGAAAAAACTTTTAGCGTAAATAAATAAAAAACTATTAATGTGCCCATAAACATGCAGAATCAGCAAATAATATGCAATTTTAACTACATTTTTAAACAATAATTTCTTCTTAATTAGTCATAGTTTGAGTCTAAATTTCTGCAAAAAGGTTAACATGTTGATAAAGGAAATTGATTGGAATTACCAATATAGCATTTGTAGATGCAAAATGGTGGCATTTTTAATAATGATTTTTAATTTTATGGAAAAATCTGTGCTGTCTATATCATTATCTTAAGAACAGCAACATATAAACATTATACATTTTTGAAATCTACAATAAATATAGTGTTCAAATTTATAAAGGAAAAAAATTGGAAAAGTTTGATATCTTAAAGGCTAGTACCACCTTAAGCATTTTATATGTTATATCTGGATTATTCCTGACTAATGTTTCCTTGTGGAAACTACTATTTAACTAATCTTAATTTAAAAGCAATTATAATACTTCTATAGACAAAACAATGTAATACTCTGGAGCTTGAATCTACTCTGAAGAAAAGTAAGGACCATGCACACAACAGATTGAAGCTATATTGCAAAAACTGAAAGTTCAGTAACAAGCATACCATGGAAAAAGTTTTATTGGAAATCATGTGCATAAAATGCTTCAGGTTCGATTTCTTTTATAAATGAATTTATTACAAATCTGAAACATTATTGTTAATAACAATAATAACAAGTAATATAAAATCATGCAATATATCTTTTAAAGAGGCATTTTTCTTTTTTAGAAAAACTTGATGCTAAAGTTATGTAATTCTATTCCAAAGCTTGTTTATGATGAAGGATTCTCTGGGACAAGTCTGCTCAAGAAAGCAGTCGAAATCATTACAAAACATAAACTACACTTTCATAAATTTTCTGCATGTTATAGCATATTCTACTCAAAAAATGCAATGACAACAGAAATATTAAATGAACTTAATAAGTTTTATTTGCTTTTTTTCTTTGTGTTTATAATGAGTTTTTTAAAGCACTTTGGAATTTTATTGTGTTTATAGTTATTGAGGTTGAAGAGTATACTGAAACTACAACAATGACTAGCAAGATAATTTTGTTGATTTATTATGATTTAACTTATAAAGCTGGGATTATAAGTACAACGTGATTCATGTTGCTATCAATTTTTCTTTAGAAAAAAATATTGTTGAACTGATGCATTTTTATTGCACAACTTGGCCTAAGGCTTTAGTGCCTCCGAAGTTACACATGCTGGAAGATCACGCTATTCTATTTTTGAAAAAATGGGGCGCTGGCTTTGGATTTTTTGGCGAAAAAGGTGGAGAATCAACAGCCATAAGAAATAAATAGAAGAAGGTCTTCTCAAACTTTTTCAAGAAATTTGGTTAGATTTCCACAATTAAAAACCTAGAACGTAGGGTCCAAAAACGTAAACAAATCATGTGTAGTTAACCAGCCATCTTTCTCAATAACAAATGTTAACGAACGTTTAGATGTTCCTTCTCTTGTTTTAAGTGTTTTAGTACACAACCGGGTTATCGTTAAACTAATTTAAATTAAAACAGCAACAAAAAACCTATTTATATTGGAAAATATGCAATTACTTGGTTTCCAGAGAAAAATTATTTTCGTTGCTAAGGGCCGTAACCATTTTGAAAGCGTTGATTTTTTTCCGTAAAATTTGCGCATGCGTACAATAGCGCTTCCAAACGACCGTGAAGGGCGACCCTGAGAAATATTACTTAACATTTTTTGGTCTACTGTCGGATAATCTCCTGCCTGAACATATTGAAGAACGCACTTTTTCCAGTACTCTATTGCAGGACGTAGCAATTGATATTTTAAACTACCTTACCGATAAAACAAATTCAATGGTGAGAAATGCGAGAAATCAACCATGACTGTAAAGGATGCAGAAATGAAAAGTTTGAAATATTTTGCTGGTTATATTATACATAAATTCTAAGTAAATTTGCTAACAAGTCAAAGATAAAGAATACAAAAGTTACATCGAAACAACAAGTGTTGTTTTATAATAAAAAAATATCTTTTATATTATTACTCTATATTTTTTTAGCTTTATTAGGTTAGTGTAAAATACTTTTCTTATTTACTTTTTTTACATCTGTATCGATGTAAACTTTGATCTACAGGCGTAAATCAGTAGATTATGCATGTAACATGACATTAAAACTGACCATATAATAGGGCAGGCAAGAGTCTTTAGCCTTGATAAAGACAACTTTCTTAGAAGAACAAAAAATTTGCTATAAAACTCCCAATTTTATTGCGGGTAATGTCAGGAGGAGCTAGTAAACCTTTTATGGTAAACCCTCTGGAGGTTGTATTATAGTAAACTCAGCTCTGATCTGCAAAACATATTAACATCAGGAAGGGCATACGGTTGTAATAAATTGCTCTAACTTTCATAATTTCATATATGCTTATTTAAATATGACATTAAGCTTCAATAATGTCATATTTAAATTAGAAAACGACAGTATGGATAACTGTTCACACATGCATATATATATATATATATATATATATATATATATATATATATATATATGCATGTGTGTATGTATGTATGTATATATGTATGTATGTATGTATGTATGTATGTATGTATGTATGTATGTATCTATGTATGTATGTATGTATGTATGTATGTATCTATGTATGTATGTATGTATGTATCTATGTATCTATGTATGTATGTATGTATGTATGTATGTATGTATGTATGTATGTATGTATGTATGTATGTATGTATGTATGTATCTATGTATCTATGTATGTATGTATGTATGTATCTATGTATCTATGTATCTATGTATGTATGTATCTATGTATGTATGTATGTATGTATGTATGTATGTATGTATGTATGTATGTATGTATGTATGTATGTATGTATGTATGTATGTATGTATGTATCTATGTATCTATGTATCTATGTATCTATGTATGTATGTATGTATGTATGTATGTATGTATGTATGTATGTATGTATGTATGTATGTATGTATGTATGTATGTATGTATGTATGTATCTATGTATCTATGTATCTATGTATCTATGTATGTATGTATGTATGTATCTATGTATCTATGTATCTATGTATGTATGTATCTATGTATCTATGTATGTATGTATGTATCTATGTATGTATGTATCTATGTATGTACATACATACATACATACATACATACATACATACATACATACATACATACATACATACATACATACATACATACATACATACATACATACATACATACGTCATGTTTGACGTCATGTTAGTAGTAAAAACTACTAAATTTCGTTTTACAGTTAAATTATCTTGGTTCCTAGTTAGTTTGGTTCTAATAGCTTTGCTACTGGGTTCAGTTAACAAACGAATGTCTAAGTTATCCCATCCGCACCAGGTTGGATTAAAAAATGGATACGAAGTTTATCTAAAACCAAATAATGAAATATTTGCATGGCACATTATGCCAAAAAGTACGAAATCAATTGAGACATCCTCAACGTTTTCTCGCAATCTTCCGGTAATCTTGCATGTCAGAAATCAAAGATATATAGATTCTTACAACAGAATTGATGTGTTTCGCTCTCTGGCGTTGATCGATTATCATGTAATAGTTCCAATAGAAACAAATTCTTATGACAAAATATTGGAAGCATGGATACTTGTGTATAACAGAGCAACTTCTAATAGTCCTAAATATTTGTGGGTAGATCGAATAGATCTGTTCTTAATTAAAAATTTAATGCAAAAGGCATGCAAAATTGGTTTTCCACCGAACGGTGTTGTGGTAGAAACACAAAAAATTGAACTTAGCACAGCCCACAGCATAGAAGTGTGGACTGATGTATGCGAGGAAAGACAATTTAACTACCTAAGATGTCCAATTACGTCTAACTTAATTGCAAGTAAAGAGCAGGCCATTTTGTCTTGCATGGATCTCATATCGACAAGTACAAACTTTAGAGCTCGTTACTAGGTTTTTTTTTTATTTTTGGTTGAATTTACTTATCTCTTTTCTTTCGTGAAACTATGGACGCCGCAGAAAATATTGTAGGGAAGGAGGAGGGAGGGGCAAAGTAGCTACCATTTTATATAATTACAGAGTGGTCCAAAAGTTTATAAACGCTCACGCTGAAGATAGCAATACCTAGATTGTGTTAAAGGAAGGTTAAAGCAGTAATTTTGCTACTTTTACACGTTTTTAATTGATAAATTTCTAGGTAAGATAGGGTCTGATTATTACATAAAAGTAAACAACTTTTCATCACAGTAATGACATTTTCTGAACCGATTTTTGTTTACAACGAGCATTTTTGAGTAACTATTTTATCAGACTCAATGTATTAGTACATTATCAATTATAATTTGGGATAAGTATGTTATAGTCATAAATTTAATTAGTGGGTGTATGGGTGTACTTAGTAGTACCTACCTATTATTGCTACATGTGGTATTATTGTAAACATGAAAATGTGTCAAAAGTTTTTGAGCAGGTAGAAACTTTTAAAAAATAAAACCACCTGAAAAATGATGTGTATCCTTTTATTTTAGTCATTTTTAAAATAAAAATATTTTCTTATATATTTTCTTTTCAGAATAGTTTGAATTTATATTAAATATCAATAATCAAAGATTAGTATCAAAAATACAAACCCTTCAGTAGGCTGGGTGCTCGAAGGCGGATATCCAAATCTAAAGTCTCTCACAACAGTCTGCTTATGGATCCGCAGAATGATGGTGATATTGGCAACAGAGGCTGTTCTGGAAGGTTAACAAAGCTGACGCCAACCAAAGCTAAAGCTAAAGACAAGATTCTCCGAATAATCAGAAAAACCCTAGTTGGAGCGCAAACTACCTGCTGAAGACAGAACTTTAGTGATGACTTCAGTGGTGACTCTAAAGGCAAGATGTTTTGTAAGAAGCACAGAGTAAGGAAGGGCAGCTTCAAAAGTTTGTATAAAACCCTTGCTATCAGTTAAAACTCGTCAATCATCGAGTTGCATTTTACGAGCGAATGTGGCGTGATTGATACGGCAATCCTATTCCACAAAGTCAGATTAAACGAGTTCAAGTCTTTTTCACCAATGTAAGCTCAGTCCTCCTTCATCCTTTAACGAACAGGCAAAATATGCGCTTTTGAAAATCTGATCTCATTACTGTGCCAGCAGTTTGCTGGCCCAAAAAAAGCCTCTACATCATGGTGGTTGGAAGTGTAAGTCGATTTCGGCAGATTCTACTTCACATTGTTACGGCTGGACAAACGATTAATGGGCAATATTTTTGCAGTGAGATCTTGCCGGTTAATCAAGCTATCATTGAATACTTCTTTGCTTTTTCTCGGCATTTCATGTATCTCACAAGATAGTGTTAGGCATCATATAGCATAGCTGACAATGTCTACAGGAAAATGACACTTTGGAATGATTGCCAAGGAAATTCTCTTAATTTTAACGTGATTAAGGATCTATGAAATTGCTTCTAGGAGAGTGTGTTTCTTCAGCAATCACCTTAAACACTTAAATAGTTGACTGATAGAGTTTTGTAGGAGTAAATAGTTGGGTGATAGAGTTTTGGAGGAGTAGGATAGTTTAATAAAAGATCATACCTATGCTGTAAAGAATTCCAGTTTGTCTCTGCAAATGGAAACACATTGGCTATTAAAATAACTGTTGTTTTTTAAGTTATTTTTTTAAAATACTGTTGCTTCATGTGAACAGTAATTGAGAAAATTGAAAAAACTAACCTAATTATTTTGAGTAATCATAGTTTACTCATACGCTCATGTTTTTAAGTCAGATATGTATACAAGCTCCCAGAAAGTACCACAATAAAAGTCTAATAAAAAACCAGGTAATTTTTTAAAGTTAATTTTTTTTTTAATAACTTAAAATGTTATTATAAATTAATTTTTAAATTATATATATTAATAAAATATATATATAATTTATTAACATATATAATTAAATTTCATAGAATTGAAAAAAATTTTAGGAATTAAATAAAAATTAAATTAAATGATGGTTGCAGGGTGGTTACACATTTAAAATTCAAAAAGATTTTAAATGTTGTAAACCCTGCATCCATCATAAATTTTATGAAAATCAAAAGAAATAAATACAGTTGGATATTTTATCTGAAAAATAAAACTTTACAGTTATCTACAGCTGCAAAAAGTTTATAAACTTGGCTGCAATGGTTAATTTTCCATTTTGCAATTAAATTTTTGCAAGTGTTGACTTTTTTTGTTAACATAAAAAGTATCTTGTACTAAAAATGAAGGCCTCTTCATAAGTTTGAAGTTTTTAAAACGCAGTAGGATGAAAAAGTATAAATAACTTTGTTGCCATGTAAAAGAACAATATCTAGTGAATGCTTTTTTTTTTATGTTGAGCGAATGCTTTCATAATTAGACAACATTTAAAAATGCTTCTATTTCCAATTGCATTATTGTGTGATTGTATTGGTTTGTGAAGAGTTAACATCAGCTCTTTTTTTAATTTATTTTCGAGAGATTTGAAGAGCGTTTTTTTCAAAGGGATATAAATTCACTTTTGTCGATATTGAGTTTTTGTTACTTTTGGATTGTAACATGTTAAGTTACATACAAAAAGAAATCCAGTTTAATTGCCTAAAAGGTTTTAAAAAGGAAGTGTTTGTAATTTGACAAGTGCTAGTACAGAGAAAGCATCAAAAAGTACCTTATCTATACCTATATAAATTGTCTTACCTATATAAATTGTCTCTTCACAAATCCGAAAGATGTCCAAACTATCAAGTTAAATAGTTAAATTTTCCTTGATGCAACATCAAAAAACAATAATTTGCCATTTGAAGAGCTTTTACTTCTTTCTTTGTTTTATTTAAAATCACTTGGATGGCAATCACCAAAAGTGGCATTAATATGTGATTTTTTGTTTGTTAAAAAGTATTAGGAACAATTTGTTAAATTCAAAGAGGTATTTGTACTTCCACCTTTCAGTTTTATCAATTTTGAAGATTCTTTTTTAAGCCGGTAAAATTCTTTAGAGTTCATCTCACAATGTCTATGAAAGAAATGAATTGTTGTCTACCAACATAAAAAATCCATTTAAATTATCGGTCCATACTTAACATCCAGGAAACAAAGTGTTCCTTTAGCTTTAGATGAAACCACTTCAGCTGGATATATTAGCTAATTTCAACAAAACTGCAGCTGATGGGTTTTTAAAGCATATTACCATTCTGTGAACTATATCTAACTCAGGAAGATTTTAATTTAATTTTTTTTTTGTTTTTGCTCAACACATAAGCAACAGATGATAAAAAGCCACAGTTTTTTCGACATTTTGCAGCACAGATCGATGAATGGGAAAAAAATACAATGTTATAGGTGTAGTAAAGTTAATTTGTCTTTTCAAACATCTAATGCACTGAAAGATAACACTGAAAGGTACTGTAACTCTGATGGAAAATTTATTTTCAAAAGGATGTAACCATCTTTTAACTTGCCTATTTCATTGGAAAGGTATTTCAATAAATATTGTCAAAAGTACGGTGGCAGATATTTAGTCAGTTTATGTGAAGTTCAAAGCTCTGAAAAGATACTATGCATGAAGTCCTCAAATAAACCCAATTTAAATAGTTGGGAAAGCAGTCTGAAATGAATACAGCAACGATCTTTTAACGCAGCTTGAAAAATTTTGCAATGATATTCAGGAGAATGTAGCAGGATTAAATCGCAAAAAAATAGTACACAAATCTGCTTTTAAAGTTCAACAAACCAGGAAAGATGACTTAAGAAACAGCAAAATATTGACTTAATTGCGGAAATTTTGTGATTTTTTTGTGTGGTTTTTTTTGTTTTTTTTTTATCAGTAAATATGTGTTGTACATTTATCATTAATTAAGTGCTGTACATTTATCAGTAAATATGTGCTGTACATTTATCATTAATTAAGTGCTGTACATTTATCAGTAAATATGTGCTGTACATTTAAAAAATTAATTTGCATCATTGTTTTACTAACACATTATGATTAAGATTTGTTTACATTTGCTTAAATAACCTAACTACATGTTTTTTTTTTTATAAGCATATGAAATTTTTGAAAAAGGCTTGGGTATGCTTAAGCAAAAAGTTAAAAGAGGCTCAAAGGTATGCTTAAGCTTAAGCATATTTCTAATAAAGTATGCTTATTTCAATACTTCCCTAAAGTGTGCGCGTTACTAAAAGTTAATGGGTATAAGAAAGATAAAAAGTTGACTTATGCTCTGTATTTGCTTTGGTTTTAATGTAGCTGAATTAATGTTATAGTATAATAACAAAAAATAAAACATATATACTATATACAAATGTTATCAATTAAATCAAAGATATGAACTTCGCGTTCCTTCTCGTCCGGACCAATAAAGGTGACATCTGGAAAAATTTTGTTGGCACTTTCATTTATAGCATCATCTACCTCCACCGGTTGAATATCACCCTGATTTCCTATGGGTTGATCACTGCCAGGATCTATAATGGATGGTGGCGGCACTTTGTAACTATCAAGGCCCTCTGGTTTAACAAGCGAATCTTCTGAGCCATCAGAAGTCATTAAAAACCCAGTCATTGTCCAACATTTCTTCCTTTGCTTGTCATACGTTGAAGTGTTTAAAGCTTTCCATGCTTCCCCTACCCAATGTGTAATCAAAATTCGTCTCTCTTTTGCAGTGTATTACTGAACCATCTATCAAAATGATTATCTCTATCGAGCCATTTTTGATGTTTAATCGCAATAAGTCTTTTAAAAGTGGCAGCATATCTTGCGTCAACTAGTTGCTAAAGGTCAGTGGCACTTGGTAGACCGTACCATAGAAGTCCTTTAGCAGCAACCACAGCATCTTTAAAATTCTCCTGCATCTGTCCCTTCAAATTGTCCAGCAAAAAAACAAATTTATCAAGCTTTTGTTCTTTTACAAATAATAAATTTAGAAATATATATACTTAAAATTTTAAGTAAATGAAATTCAAATTTTTAAAATAGTTTATGGAGGCTCACGAATATGCTTACATATGCTTATTTTTTTTCCAAAAAAAGCAATTATATTCTCTGAATCTGAACTGATTATTAGGGGGTTGACTTTTGAATGTTTAACAAAAACTTTAAGCACTGTCTTTACTGTGGTTTCACGTTTCCAAACAGACTGATTGTGTAATGTAGATGTCTAACAATGGTTCGAAGAAAGCCATTTGTGTACCTCCGTTGATCAAACTTTCAGCATTTGTAATGATATTTAGACTGGTTTCTTCAGACGGCCTCAAAACTTAACTCGGATGAGTTCATTTGAATCTTGTTTCAAACCCTGGATAGGTACCGATTACACTACAGGGGGCAATTTTCTACTCTAACAGGACGGAACTCTTGCTAACACTTCAAAGAAGACTGAAAAGTGGCTCCAGGATGACCTGTTAAAACACTAATCCAAAGAGCTTTTCCAGTCTTTGGCTAGTATTTAGCTTGTTATCCTGGATTCCAGATCACCAGATTTGTCGTCCTTAGACTACTCAGTCTATGAGTTTACTGAGTCAAGGGCTTATAAACGTCCTCGCAACCGTATTGACTTCTGGAAGAATGCTACCACAAAAGAATAAAACAAGATTCCCTTGGACTAGATCCAGGCCATCTAGTGCATGTTCAGGAGCTATCATATATGCTGAAGGATTTTTCCAGTGTTTGTATTTACAAATATTGTTAATTTTTTCTGTAAAGTTCTTGGTAGAATTTTTATTTCGTTTTCATCAGGTCAAAAATTGATCAATTCTGTGGTGGAAATAAAATAGCGAGTTTCCATTAAGATTTTGATTTTTTAATGTTAAACTGAGTACAAAATAAAGGTCACGTGTGGCCTATACTTTTTTTGTATCAAATAGGTGCATCGCGGATCTCATGGTAATTAAATAGTAGCTCTACCTTATATTTGTTGTATTTTAAAGAAAATATCCAGGACTAGATAAATAAAAAAACAACAACAAACTTTTCTGTGGTTTTTTACTTAAAAAATAAGACAAAAACGAAAACTAAACAAGTGTCCGAAAAATTCTTTTCACTTGATTCAATTCTTTATTGCTTGTTGTTTACTAATCACGTGGCTTTTCGAGTCCGCTTCCTAGGATGCAGCATGGTGCTCAGTTGAATAAATTTTATTTGCAATTATCAAGTTTCGCTTACAAACGGCAGAGACTAAGGCTGTAAAAAGAATTGCGCATTAGAACGAATACATGATCTTTTATATTAAAAAAAATTAACTTGCAATCATGATGACATTCTATGCATTCACCATATTACCAAGGATTTTCCGCAAACAAAAGTCTTTTAACGACAAATAGAAGTCCAAAACAATAAAAACTTACTAGATAAACAGACATGCGTTGTTTTCTTTTTGTCGTCATTTTATAGTTTTCCCAAAGGAGTTTTGCTGAGAAAATTTTCCCAATAGTCATATGTGTTGCATCTACAATAGTGTTCGTATATACCAATTAGATAAGAATTGTAACATAACTGAGAATAAAATAACGAAGCAAAGACATCTATTTATTGGTAAAATGAGCAAAAATAATCGAGATAAAATTATTAACGCACTTTTAGGAGCTCTAGGCAAAGCAAGATCCAGAGTTCGCTTTGATATGCGAGGAAAAACTTCTTTTAATACTTTACGACAAGCTTGGTCATTGCTTTTTAGATTTGCTGTAATAATATTACAGTTGGTGATTTTATTTTTATCATTTTGAAAAATCGTCAGATAAAAAAAATCAACAAAACTGAAAAAAAAATTTTCAATAACTACCGTTTTCAGTATAGAAATTAAGTCCGGTACGAACCAGCGCAAAAAAGGTTCCAGTGAATTCGACCGTGCCGTCTTTATACAACGTCATATTCATACTAATTAGACGCTAAAAAAATAACATAATAGCTATTTCCCATTTTTATTCACATAAATTTAACTTGTATAGCTCGGGGATCTTTCAAGTCAAATCTATGTAAATAAAAATGGGTTTGTTCTTTATTTACATTTTATAAAAGATGCGTAGTTTTGTTTCTCGAAATAAAGTCTTAGAAAAATGTTTTTTTAATTTCAAGTAAAAATGCCGGTAGTTTCGAAAAATTAATCCAAATAATTGGCGTTGCTTCGCTATTTTGATAAAATGTTTTTCACATGACAGCCATCCTCAAATGTAAAAAATAGTAAAGAAAACATTTTTTTCCTTATTTTCGGAAATTGCAATCGGCTAATTTTCGTTTCTTCAGTAGTAAACTTATTGTCTTAAAGTTTTGTAGCAATTCAAATAAACACAGAAATATTTTTAGCAGGAGATAAACCCCTCAAGAAGTTTTACACCCGTTTACTTCTAAAAGTTTCCCTAATGTTTAAATGATGTTAATGTTTACAACGTGCATTTTTTAGTTGATGTTTTTAAACAAAATCAAATTGAATTTAATGTTAAGAATTTATTGACGGAATTTTAAACACAAAAGCGTGTAGTTAACACTAACCTTATATGCCACAATTTTATTACAGTTCGCACCCAGACCTACTGGGGGAAGTATTTGCCTCAATAACTCACATACTTCAGTATATTTGATGCGACCACTAAAGAAAAAATTCCTCATGAAGACAAGAAAATTTCAAGACCTTTGAACATATATTAAGTTCAACTTAATCTAAAATATTAATATTAAACTCAAAACCATCGTGTTATTCGTGTTAAAAAATCGTTCAAGAACAAATACGAGTTAAAAAATCGTTCATGAACAAAAATCGAGACAATCTAAAAACCCAAAATTTAACTTAAAAACTCATTTTATTGTTTGGCAGAAAAGTAAAATAATATCCACGTGTTTTTACAATCGCACTGAGATTTCATTTGTTTAGTCAAATCTAATAATATCGGTTTTCTTTAAAATGATTTCGCAGAAATTTTTCAACTTTTGTGATTTCTTAGTCCATTAAAAAGATATAGAAATATAAGTTTTTGCATATGTCAAAAGTCATCTCGTTAAGATTTCTCCATCCCTTAAATAACTCTATTAATGAGAATACCTAGCTCTTGGATCAAAATTTGACCAAACTGTAATAACTTCATCCAAATGATGAGGTCCAACAATGCTAGAATCTTGTGTTAAAAATGCAAAATTGTCCATGATAACAGCGATAAACAAATTTAACATCTAAAAAAATTGTTTTTGTATTTTACTATTTTTTTTTACTAAAGACTATTTTTAAATTCTCATAGGAAAGATAACTAAATTTAACAACTGAAAGGATAAAATTTACTTACAAGGAACGAACAAAAGAAAATAAATGATATAAAGTAGAAATAGGCAAGAAAAGTTCCGCATGTTTCTTCTCCGTCTTCAACTGATTTCATGGTTTTATCACAAGGAGCAAGGCCAGTACATGCCAGCATTATATTAGGCCAATTT
The DNA here is from genome assembly GCF_058129835.1 of Hydra viridissima. Classification (NCBI taxonomy): domain Eukaryota; kingdom Metazoa; phylum Cnidaria; class Hydrozoa; order Anthoathecata; family Hydridae; genus Hydra; species Hydra viridissima. The sequence continues at coordinate 6,898,199 of NW_028324308.1, read as the reverse complement.
TCACCGGTCGCAATTCTGATAATAAAAAAATTTAGCTGTTTTTGTAACTGCTACATTACAATACAAAATAGGTAGTTAAAAAGTAAATAATGCTATAATTTCATAAAGTATTTCATTAATAAATATTTTAGTGATATTTTACTTAGATAATTGATATTTTTTGCATGGGATGTGATTAACAGCTCTACTTTCCAAGGAGATGATTATCACATCTTTTATCCACTTTAGACTCAAATATGTGCCTTCTAATGTGTGTTGCAAAAAAAATGGGAAATTTTAATTTTTTTTTACGCATTTCACTAAATTTTTCAGCTACCGGTCAAGTTTTATAAAATATCTTTCTCTACTAAGGCTGGTTTTCGATTTAAACAAATATTTGTTTTGTGTGATTTTAGATGATGAAGGGTATCGACTTTTTATAGTGCAACACTTTCTAAGAGCCTAGAAAGATGCTTTCGACATAGGTCATTCAATTGGTCGACCAAAGACCACACGTTCAAGAACAAACACTCGCAAAACAAAAGCGCGTTCAAATAGAGAGAAAAGGAGGTTCCACAGAAAATTAGCCGAAGAGATTTCAGGATTTCAGTCACTAAAGTAATTAAAAGTGATCAACATTGTCGGGCATACAAGAAAAGGACGGAGCCGCAACTTACCAATAGTCAAAAGGCTTAAAGAATTAAGTTTACAAGTTGGGTGTAAAACAATTTCCGAAAAGAAGAAACATTACAAACTTTTATTCTGATGAGATTTTGATGATATTTGATATTAACGGTCTGGACAATGCACACAATGAGAGAATCTGGTCTGTAAATCGTGGAAAAAGCTGGTGTATAACAAAAAAGAGAATTTCCGCAAAAAGTTATGGGGCAGTTAGGTGTGTGTTTGAAAGGAAAAACACCATTGGTCCTATTGGACAAAAATCTTTATTCCATTTTTATTTTGAAAAAATTAAAAACATTAAAGACCGTTAAAGCTTGCAGTGAAATGATTAGAAAAAGTGTAAGAAATTTATGTGTGTTGAATAAATAGATTGTTTTGTATATCTAAGAATAAATGCAAACTACTTGCATTAATGAAAGTGAAGTTTTAGGAAGAAAAAGAAAAGGAGAATGTTTTTTTTTTAAAAAAAAGGGCACACCGCCATAACTAAAATTGAGTGAGGCTAGTGAAGAATATTCATTATGCAAGCTTATTATTACAATAATTAATATTAGTCATAGAAAACTGTTGTAAACCTAAACAACACTTGAGTTGAACTGAAGTATGATCTAAAATGGTTGTTTTCATTGATTAAAGACCATGGCTCATCCTTCGAGGTGATCGAAATTCGAGAAAAAATCTAAACATAAAGTAATATTGTTAGAAAACTCAAGAGAAAAACGAATAAAAGTTAAATTAAAGAATAGAAATAGAATAAAAGTTAATAAATTTGAGACCACTTCAAAACTAACGTTCAAACCTGCATTCCAATGATAGCGTAAACAAAAAACAGCAGAAAAATTAGCATACCAACATAGGGCAATGTCTGAAACAAAACATATTTGTAACTTATCTTTGTAATTAAAGCATCAAAAAGAAACCAGCTGAACAATCAATTACTGACTAGAAATTATATGTTAAGCAAATAAAAACTTATATACAATGCCTGCGTCAACATTTTGATTATTGTTTTAATAGTTATGTAATCTTGCAGCAATTCTGAGATCTGCTTGTCTCACACACTTTAAATTTGCTTAGTATAAAGATTCAAAATAGCAGTAATTAGCATGACCAATGCAGGCCATTATTTCTAAAGTAAGTAAAAAATACTAACTGCTGCAGCCTTTCATTTATAGTGTGTGAATGTATGAACATAAGTGTATTTGTAAGTTAGTTTTTGGCGATTACTAACAAAACAGGTTTCTAACTGATTTTTCAAGGCTTGATTTGAATTTTCTCAGCCTTTAAAATGAACTAAAATTAGTTACTTAATATTTTCGATGGGGTGTGAAAGCTCTACTTTCCATGGAGATCATTATCATATACATTTTTTCATATAAACACCTCTTTCGACTCATAAAGTGTCTTTCATAATGCAATAATTCATAGAGCATTCATAATGCAAGTTTATTACAGCTCATCATGTTTCTTTTTAATTGGTTACAGAGATAAAATTAAGTTAAAATAAACTCAGGTTTGGAATAATGAGAAAATAACAGCCAACAAGAGAAATCTGAGTATAAAAGTTTACTTGAAATGACTTAAGAAATGTCCATAGCAAAATACGCAGTGATCGACTTCTTCTGAGTAGCTTAATTAATCTCATTGCCCGAAACAAACGAAAAATGCTTGTGTCAAATACATCATCTGCATTAGTCTAAACTAAGATAAATTTACTCTTAAAATTTATGCCATAAATTATGATGAAAATATTAATAATTACAAAACAATAGCAAAACGTATTCAAACATTAGAACAAAGCAGTTTTTTTGTAATGAAAACATCTTGGCTGTGTTTTATCAATAAAAACATCATCAATGAAACAGGTTTTGAAAATAAACTAAAATAAAAATTTTTAACAAATGTAAAAAAAAAAAGAACAAAAAACAAAACAATTCACTTACAATAATTCTTTTAATACAAAAATCTACAAGGCCACCAAGCATTATTAACAAATCAAAATCGTTCCAAAAGTCTTTGAAATAATTCTAAAGTCAAAACAATGATAGTTTTTAACATGCTTCAGAATCATACATTAGGATTTTATTAAAATTTATAATCCATCAACTATAATATTTTACATTATAGATTTAGCAAACCTTGCTTCTATCAAACTTATCCCAAAGAAAAAAAAACTCATACATTTTAATCAAGTTAGAAAAGCAAGCTTATTCTCATTTTAACTTACACAACCCAGGGCAAAAAACTTGACCACAAATTCAAAAAGAAAAAGAAATGAAAACACAGTATTGATTTGTTTCATTATCCATTCATATCGAGTGGGTTCATTTTCATACTAATACAAATAAATAAAAAACGAGAAACAACATAAACGTTTATAATATTAGTTATCTAACACTTCCATAAAAGTAATAGTAAAAAAAGAAAGACATCATGATATGCACCTCAATGAGCAAAGCAAATGTGTTAAGCAAGATAAGACATGTTATAGTCAGTTCCCATGCATTAGATTCTATCAATGACCATGCAGCATACTGCCAACTCTTGACATCTTCTGGCATAAAACGCTCTGCAGGTTTTGCATTCATTGCAAAAATTAAACTATTCCTCTACAGTTAAAAAATAATACAATCAATGAAATCTTGCATTTGCTTAGTAAAAATTATTTAAGCAAATAAACAAAATCTAGTTCAATACAAAAAACAGAGTAACATAATATGACAGTATTTAACATTACATAAAATATTTGTGGTATATTTTTTGTAAATGTTGTACATAAACATTTTGAATATTGTTAATGATTGTTAATCATACAACAACAGCAATATTTACATAACAACAAAAACACTTTCATCCATAATTTTAAAAACATCTTTATCATTATTTACATGACTATTGAGATTTTTTAAGAAAATTCAGTTATACTTTGGTTTTTACACTTAAAAAATATTTTAACAAAAATACTTAATATTTTATTGAGAACATTTTTTTTTTAACAATTATAAACATTTCCTTCAACTTAGTAACATAACAAACTTAAACAGTAATTTTTAAATACTTACAGCATTTCGATCAAGTTGCTGACCAGCTTCAGCAGCACCCTGCTCTTGAAATGTTATTATAATCATTCCAACAAAAACGTTGATAAAGAAAAATGAGAAGACAATAAGAAAACAAACAAAATAGATAGATAGCCAGATTTTATTATTTCTTAAAGGACCATGATGATTAGTTGTTGCATCCACTCCTCTTTGCATATGTCTAAAGTGAAATAAAAAAAAAGGAATTAAAAAGTGAAAGTGAAAAGGAAAACAAAAAAAAACTTAAAAAAATAAAAAATAAAAACTTTCTTTTAATAAAAAAACATCATGCCTAAATGTTTAACAAAAATAGTTAAATAAAAAAATGTCTGAATTTCATTGTTAGTTATTTTTTGAAAACTTACATATACCAAGCATCTCCAGTTGAAGAAGTAAACAAAGTTAGCATTGCATTTAATGTGTCATCAAAATTAAAATCAAACAACTTCCATAAACGCATTTTTTCCTGATTATAAGAAACAGAAAACATCACTAACTAAAAATAATCTAATGCAAAATGATAATGCATAGGATTTAAATTATAAAAAAAAGATTTAGCTGCATATACTTGAGTTGTAATAATAATACAACTTACTTCTATGTAAATTGAATTAGAAAAGCAAACTTACAGATGGAAGGTTGTAGTTGTTTTTATCAAAGAGAATGTAAGTTCCGCTTGTAAAAAAAAAAAATTAAAAAATAGAAGTAGGTATCTTTGTGCAAAAATTTTCAATTAAATAATACCATGAATGTAACTAAATTTTCAAATTGCTTGACTTTCTTCTCCTTTCCTAAAAAAACTTAATCTACATTTTGTGTTTTTTTTTGAAGTTTTGATAGCGAACTTTTATGTATTTGAAAAAATTAAAGTAATAATTTTGACTGCATTTATTTATTAATGCTTAAAGATTTAAAAACAATAGTTTAAAATGCAGAGCTCTGGACTATTGCTATTTTTTAAAAAGATTTTTTATTTTATTTGTTAAATCTAATTTTTCTACTAAATATTTTAGAACAAAACATTTAATAAGAGTAATTTTCAAGGGTTTTTTTTTATGTAATAATTTATACTTTTAACAACCATTAATCATTTAAAATTACCTGCAATCTTCTTCATTATCAACAGAGTCATCAGTGCAATACCAGAAAGAGCCCTAAATCAGTCAGGATCACAGAAAAAAATCTTCACTTTGTTAATGTTTACTGGCTAGTTTAAACATAAGTTTAAATTATTTTTGTTTTGTGATTAATTATCAATTGTTTAATCTTTACTTTAAAGAAGTCAATCAAAGGTTGTAGTGGTGTTTAACTTTAAAAAGCTGTTTTATTTTCATTTATACATTCTTTACGTTTAAACTATTTTTATTGTTTTATGATTAAATATTATATTGATTATTTAACTATTAGTTGTTAACTATTAATGTGATATTTAAGCATGAAACAATAACTAAAATAATGTGATAGTTGATGTGATAATTAATGTGATATTTAAACATGAATCAATAAAAACTAAAATGGGCTCTTGCTCACCATGAATGGACAATAGAAGACTTTGAAAATGTACTCAGAAGAGATAAATGAAATTTCAAAATATTTGGTTCAAAACAGAGTTTATGTTCATTCAAACAACAAAAAGAAGATGTTACTTGAGTGTGTGTGGGGCCTACAGTGAAGCATATGGTGCTTGCTGTCTTGGTTTGGGATTGTTTTTCCAGCTTGAGTGTTGGAAATTTAGTTAAAATTTATGGTGTAATTAAAAAAGAAGAATACAATAGAATTCTTGAGCAAAATGATGAAAGTTTTTTTTTTAATGAAAAATTAGTTTATATACATGTTCGTACTTAAATCTTGTTATACCCATTTTTATTTTGTGTAGTTTATTTTTCTTTTGTTGATGCATTCTCAATTTTATTTTTAAGCTATTCAATTACTTTCATTTCCTATTTTTTTCATAATGGTCAAACTTTTGGCCACCAGTGTATAAAAAATTAGAAATCGTTAAGATGCTTTGTTCCGTTGATAAATGTAAACTAACTCACTCAATTGCAACCTTTCAGTAATATAGTAAAGAGGTTTTACATCAATAGACACACCGCTATTTCAAAACAGAAGTGCCTAATTTTAACTAAACGTAGCACATAAGTTAAAAAGGAATTTTCAGGTAATAGTTATAATAAAAAGGTAATGACTTAATAATACCGAAAATATTTGAACACCCATTATTGAGAAGATCAGCAAGAATTGAAGGGATAATATATTCACCAAAAACACATTCTTTAATGAGAAGATCATGCACTGAAACACTGCCTACATATAATAACACATAATAAGATAATAATATTAACTAATAATAATATTGGTAATAATAACTAGTATTGGATGAGTTTGGTAAATCTTTTAAAAAAACTTTTCTAAGAAATGTATAAAAAGTAAACAACATTTATTAATATTTTATTGATAAATATTTTATTAACAAATACTTTATGAAATATTATATTAATAAATATTGTTTTTATTTTTATAAACATGTTTAAGCAGTAAAAATATAAACTTTTTTTTGCAAACCTTTAACTTTGGAAGCTTGTTAATCGATTTCAAGGGCCTGAAAACTCTTAGTATACGAAGAATTTGAATAATTTGCCTGGATACTTTTGATGTATTTTTCAGACTATAAAAAAAGAAAACCTACATACAAAAGTAATTTTTTTTAGTATTATTTTTATAAATGTAACAAAAAAGCAATTAATAAGCTTTATACAACAAAGTTTTTAAAGTAATTAAAATGCATTGAAATATTCAGTTTGTCTGAAGTGGAGCTACAAACTAGGAAACCTTCTTAAAAAGTATATTTATAAAAGAGTTATACAATCAGTCTTGCATATATCAAAAAATAACCCTGAGAATAGCACAAAAAATAAGGATGGAATCAAGATACAGATGTTTTCAAAAATAATTTGAAAGAAATAAAATTCATAGCTTTGCAGCTGCTTGAAATTGAAAAAGCAATTATAATCATTAACTGTAAATAATAATTTTAAAAAATGTTTGAATCTCTTTTTAAACCATAAAGTAAAAATTTCATTTGTAGCTTTTATAATCAGTCAAAAAATGAGTTTCATATACTTGTATAAAATTTTCAATTCATTAAAACAAGTTACATTTTTATAACAATTGAGGCCACAGCACAACTAACAACTAACAAATCAATACAATTCCAAACATCCCGACAGTATGAACCAGAATGTAAAATAAGGCCATAATTAGTAACCTAAAAACAACAAATACAGAAGAATTGTAAAAACAACAGAACATGCAATTAACAAATAACTTTCATCTGAATAACATTTCAAAGATAAAATCTCAAGACAAATGTGGTTTGTTTAAACTTTTGTATCATTTTTTATGGTAGTACTATTAGTTTAATGCTTAAAACTAGTAAAGACAAATAGTGGTGAGGACAAAGATGATGGTAGTTATGAAATAACAGCTATGCATTTGTATTTGTTTATGTATACAAGTATGTGTATATATCAATAAAAAATATTGTGTTCTGACCTTTATAACAACTTCTAAAAAAAATATACTTGTGAAGAAATAATCTGCATATCCTAACACCTATAAAGCCAAAACATAAAACTTTTTAGCATTTTTACTTATTGCAAATACTTTCATGTAAATAACATATTCTTATATACTCTAAAAGAGCTCTGTACAAAAGAGCGTACCTTGTTAATGGTGGCATCTGGATCTGTGACATCTTCAAAAGCCAATAAAGCACTACTGATAACAATCAACAAAAGCATAATATTATCAAAATACAGAGAAGTCACTAAATTATGAGTGAACTTGCGAAATCTAAAGAAAAAACAGATTTTTTTAAGATGGAGGGAGAGTAAGACAAAGAAAATCAATGGAATAATTTTTTTGATTGAAGTTATACTCCTTAACATTTCTTAAGTTCATGAAATTCACACTCTTTTTCTATTTCTTTTTTTTATAGTCATTGTCTTTATAATATTTCATAACACTTTAAGACTGTTTTTAGCCATTAAACACTCCAAGGCAAAAAATTTCAACCATAAAACACCCTAAAGTTTATTTGGTGAAATTCAAATATAAATTCATGAGAAATTTGAAAGAAAAAGGAAATCTCTATCAAAATTAGAGTGAAAATAGAAAAGATAGAACAACAATAACAACAAAAAAAAAAGTCTTTTTCATGATTTGTTTCTCATAAAAATAACTAACCGATTTGATGGCTCAAAAATAAATAATGTTTTCTGTTCAAGCATCGGTGGTTTGTATGGCTGTGGAAGGCTAATCATTCTACCAGGATTTTTAAGATTTTCTAAGAAATTATTGCCAGGTTTTGCACTGCCTAGAAACAAATCTTAAATAACTTAGTTTCCAAATATATTATAATGATTATTGCTGATTAAAATAATTTCAAATTGAAGTTTTTTGTTTAAAATTATTTACAGAAGTAAATTTTAAAGAAAAGTCAAGAAAAATCTTACAACTCTAAAATAATGTGAAAACTTGTAATTTTTTATAGTTTAAATATCAAATGTTTGGCAAGCTTTAAATTTATACAATAAGAAAGCAGATACTTCTACAACATCTAAACAGACTTGCAAAAAGCATTTTTACCATATTTAAAAACATGATAACAAAGTTTGAAACTTTTTTGAATAACAATTATCAATGTAAGAAGTATCAATTATTATACATCTAATAAATTTTATACTTATCTAACTACATTTTTTCAACTTTCAAAAAAACTTTTCAATCAGTTTTTTTAGTGTTTTTTTTTTAAAAAAAAAAAACTGTAAGAACAACATTCTTTAATTGTAATTAATAATTGCTTCTACCTGAAATTGCTTCTACCTTTAATTATAATTAATAATTGCTTCTACCTGAAATATTGGTGTCAAACTCAGAATTCAAATCTCTTAAGTAATTTTCTAAACCCTAAAACAACGAGAAGTAATTTAAGTACATACACTGTATAAACAAATGATTATTTTGAAGAAATTTACAAGTTAAAAACTAGAATTAGAGAAGTCGATGAATTTTTCCAGAAAGTTTACAAAAATCTTACAATTTGCTCTCCCTCATCAGCATGATGATATCTATGAACCATGTTAAAACATACTCAAAATTCTTTTTAACTGAATTTAATAAAATGGATAAATCTTTTGTACAAAAAACTAATAAATCTAAAAATATTTTAACAAATACCTGGAACTTTTTTTCGAAGCAAACTTTTCTTGAACTTCTTTCATATGCTTTTCACTCGCAGCTTCTTCTTCTGCTATTTTTTTTTTTTCATTGGCTGTTAGAGAAATATTGGCTACAGCAATAGCCAAAAAAACGTTTAGTAAAACATCTATTAGTTTATGTCAAGGTCCTTAAGAAAGCAACTCCTAAAATGAAATATTTATCTTTCCTATTAAGAAATATTTTTCTTTTTTTCTTATAACACATTTTGAAAGCACATTTTGATATATCAATAATTTTTCCTAAGTAAAAAAAAAAATTTTTCGAAAGTATGAAAAAAAAATTTGGTTTTAATTTTTTTCCATTTTCTTATTTTTATTTTGATTTGCTTCAATGTAATAGCATATATGATGGTTCTTTTTTCAATTATATATTCATTTACTAATTAACATATTTCATTGTTAATTAGTAAATGAATATATAATTGTATATTGAAACAAGACTAACTTAGTGATTAATCCCAACTTATTGGGATAGGTTTTTAAAGCATACTGTTGGAGTCTCAAGAATGAAAAAACCGAACCTAAACGTCAAAAGAGCAAAAATGTGTATTGCAGTTAATATACAGAGACTTATTTCTTGAAGTCTTGAATATTCATTAAATTTAGGGACAAAAACAACAGAAGAGAGAAAAGTGAGTCAGAAACAGACTTGACTCAATTGTAATTGAATTACAATTACTGGAAATTTTAATAGTAAATGAATTATAGTTACTTGTACTTGTAATTGAATTACAAGTAATTATATTACATTTACTTGTAATTGTACCTTATAAAATACAATAAAAATTTCAATTACTTCATGAAATTGTATTTAACTACAATTAAATTACAATTGTATTTGGCACATGCCTGCTTAAATTAATTGAACCAAGTCTGGTCAGAAACAAATGATTTTTGTGACAACAAGCTTGAATTACATGATAGTGACTCAGCAAGTGATAGATAAAGGTGAATGCTCTTCAGAAAGAACAAAAACAAATACAAGGAATTATGTAAAGTAATTGATCACAATAAAATTAGTAATTAAGATGCATGCCTTTTTGTAAATGCAGTTTTGAAAGACCCAATATATATTGTCTCCATCAAAAGCAACTGATCCTGCTAAGTTACAATGCCAAAGGATTCTTTAGAGAAAGAGTGTTGATGTTGAGTATAATGATGAGAGACAGAAACTGCTGTGTATTGGTTTGATGGAAGGCAGGATTTTGTGCTGGTGAATACTTCAACCTTTTCTAGAGATAACTATATAGATCATAGTTACCTAGTAGTAGTAAGTCACATGATGTTGTAAAATAGATTCTGTCAGTCATAAAAGATTCAACAGAAAGCCATTTACCTTTAGTATGCAATCATACAAGTAATAATATTGGAAAAATAAATGCAATCATCAGAAAGTTGGAGGTGAGTTTAGGAAGGCCTTTCCAGTGGCTTGTGTGCTTGCTACACTTTAATGAGTTCCCTTTTAAAAAGCACTTTACAAAATTGGATGGTGGAACTACTACTGGTCTTTTGTCTTCCTCAGGTGTAACTGCCTCAATTCTTGAATATGATCCCAAGGATTTACCTGTATCCAATTACTTATCAGTTTCAGGAAAGGTCTTTAACAAAAATGACAAATTTATTGTTAATAGTTTTGCATTAAGTGCAATCTTTCTTGTCAAAGTAGTGCCAGGAATTTATTTTATTTTTTGCAATAGTACCAGAAACTGGATAAAGCAGATTAGTTGATTATCTTGCTTGTACTGAAGATTAATTGCTACTTACTATATCCAGAAAATATTTTGCTGGCTGCTGCTAGCAATAGCAATCAAGTGATTTAAGATGAAGTAGTTGATAAAACCACTAAAACACGCCTAAACCCAGTAACTATATTTATTCATAATAAGTAGATGAATATGAATATTTGATAACGACATTCTGAATTTAGCAGTAAAAACATACCTTGAAATGTTTGATTGAAGACAATTTACTATTACATCACTGCCACTGTTGTCCCATCTTTCTAATGAGTAGTTTACTGATGACCAAACCAATTATAATATCTCATATACCAAGCCATTTACAAGCTGTACAATGAGCAACTAAAGATATGACTGCAACCAGTTCAAAGGTTTATAGCAAAAGAGCAAGACATAGCATTATAATAAAAAGCAAAGTGTCACAAATCTCCTAGGATTGATAGCAAAGTTGATTTCTTTTGACTTCAATACAGCTTTGACTGGAGAAAAATAATATTTTTCACTGCTTTGATAGCATCCCAAATATCTTATATGAATAAAAAACTGTAGCATGTGCTATTACAGCATTATCCTGCACTATTTTTGAATAACAAAATTAGCTTTCCTGTAACACAATTGGTAAAAAATTTTATTTTTCAGGATCAGAATATTAAGGAGCAACTTTCTGCATATTTATTTTATATTTTTTGACTCAAAAAAAATTGAAGAATAAAACTTAATCTTTAAATGAATTAAAAAATCTGAAAAAATTTAAAACTAGCTCCTTTTGCACTTGCCAATTTATGCAGCACCATAGTGTTCAAAAAACTAGAATGCATTAATTTAATGTTTTCAGTTTTAACACTGCAGAACCCTTCAAGTTACTAAAGTATATAAATACATAAAACACAGGCCAACAAAAAATATGCAGTGAAATCTCTTTAAACATATGCAGCTAAAACTTAGGTTTTTTTGGGTACTGAAACCATATTTGGTATCAGTATCATCAACAGTTCTCTCACAATATGACCTTTATTGTATATTTAAAAATTGGTGAATTAAGCTACACAAAAAAAAAATAATAATAACTTAGCTGATGCTTTACTTTTTTTTATTTACTAGATTTTATTTAATTTAACATACCATGCTTTTTAATTATAACTCACCACATTTATAACAAAAAGGAAACTTTTTACAACTACAGCTAATCATTTTTAGACCACATGGGCAAAAAACTAAAAAAACAAGGTTATGCTACTGAAAAAAAAACAAACAGCTGTAAACAATGAAGAAAAACCATGCAGGAAAACAAAGAGCAATACTGAAGGTGTCATTCACCACCATTTTTTTTATTATTTTTGAACTTTTTTATTGGTGACTTGTTTAATTGAAACAAATAACAACAATTTTAATTGTACATGTATAATCATTGTTATTCAAAGAAGTTTTAATGCAGAAAAAAAAGATACACCTTCCAACACAAGTAACTGCAACGAAATATAATGATACTGCAAATCCATTTATTGAATTTGGGGTTGCCAACGCTAAAATTGCATTATTCATGACACTATTCCAATCTTCTCCAGTCATAACCTGAAAACAAAATCATCATGAAATTACAACTTTTTATTTTTTTATTTTTTTTTTAAAAAAAAAAAGCTTTTTGAATTAAAAAAAAAAAAAAAAAAACCATTATGAAACAAAACTTTATTATGCTAAATCTTTACTTTGATTAAAAAGAGTAAAAAACAAACAAAAAAAACTAACCTGAAAAACTGCTAACATAGCATTAAAGAAATCATCAAAGTTTGTCCGCAAGTTTTTCTCTTTTAACCTGTTACAGTTATTAAAATAATTAAATCTATTGAGATTTAAATTGTGTTAATGGAAAAAACTAAAAAAGGTTTTTATCATAACATTTCTTAAGTTTTAAGACTATTTCTTACTCCCCACCAAAGAATTCCATGCCAAGTAATGCAAAAATCAAAATGAAAATAAATAAGAGAAGTAGCAAACTCATGATCGATGTTAAACTTGCTAAAATCGATGAAATTAAATGCTTTAATGAGCCCCAGTATCTGGAATTGAAAGAAAATCAAACTATTTCTTTAGTCTTGAAAGTAAGGAGGGAAAAAAGTATTTAAGGAAACTTTCAGAAAATTACATACCCTGTAAATCTGAAAAGTCTCATCAGCTTAAGTTGGCGAAAAACGGAGACTCCAATATTTATTTTAGCAAAGAACTTTAAAATCCAATCTAACACACTTGCGATTATAATCTTTGGATAAATAAAAATAAAAAACAATTTTTAAAATGAAATGTTAAGAAATTAAAAAGTTGAAAAAGAACATGAACATATATCAGGAAAAGTTTGTCAAAATGTTTTTAGTAAAAGCACTTTTGATTGAACTTTTAAAAAGTTAACAATACTTGAACTTTTAATGATTAATGTATATATAATTGGTATGCATAAACAAGTGTATAATTCAACTCATTTTATAAGTCGAACTCCTATTTTTAATTGAAAAGAATTGTTTAATGTTTTATAATCGATGTATAAGTTAAGGTGTGTTTTCCCCAGTTTAAAACTTTCAACTTCTTACATTATTAAGGAGCATTTTGAGCCATTCTAAATAGCCTTGACTGGTATATGCAGTAGTATGTGGTTGGTATGTATGTGGTTAGTATGTATGTGATGTTGGTATGTACTTTAATTGGTACACTTTTCAAAAACAATTGCAAATATTGATTGATTCTTTAATGACTTTTTTTATATTTATACATGTAACTTGTGAATTGTGTAAAGTTTAAAAAATAACTTTTTAAATGTATATGAAAATTTTTTAAATGATTTTCTTTCATCAATGTAGAAAATGCTTTTAAAAAAAACAATCACAAACCCTTAATCTAAATATTTTGTATCAACAAATGCTAACAACATCATTTAAAGATGTTATTATTTAACAAAAAGAAGGCATTTAAAATGAAAAGCAAGTAAGTTACTTACTGCAAAATCAAATATGTTAAATTTAGATTTGAAATATAATGCTGGTCCCAAAGCATAGATCTTCAAACAAATTTCAAGAAAAAAGAAGCCCAGAAAAATATGATCTGATGCATCTAAAAAATAACTTTTCTGGCTGAAAAAATTAACAGGGAGGGGGGAGGGGAGGGTATAACTATTATAAACTGTATAAATTTAAACAGATTGTAAGACTTTTTTGTAAGACAAAATTTGATAACTCAACTTACTTTGATATTATAGTTTAAAGCCACTACATCATTTTTTACTTTTAAAACTATTATTCAACATTGCCTACAAGCTTTTGCAATAGCTTACAAATGATCAATTAATACTATATTTTATATATCATTTACCATATTATTCACTTTACCAGATTATCACTTTAAGTTGGTTGATTTGTAAAAAAAGATTCTGTATAGCAATAAAATATATAAAAAGTAAAAAGAATGCAAGATTTTGTAACATTTACTTTCAACATCAGTCATCCATTTTGGTTGCTTATCATACTGCATTGCTCCAGATAAACTATTGAGAAATACTAATACAATCACTAACCAATCCATAAATGTTGATAACATGAAAGCTTTTAACTTTGCACGAAAAGCTGCATTTCTGGCTAGGAATAACTTGGTGCAAGATTGTCTAAATAACACATTAACTTATATTATAAATTCATCTTTTTTAAATTAAACATAAAAAGTGGATTTTCCTTAAACTATATACAATCCCTAGACAGGATTGGATATAGTTTATCCAATAGGGTTTTTTTTTTGTCTAATACAGGATTTTTACATATATTACCATGTAGGATGCAACAATCTTTTTTTAAAAAAAATTAAATGTGTTAGGGATCTTTGAAAAAAATCATTTTGCCCAAATATCATTGAATTTTAAGGACAGAACTTTACAGAAAACATGCAATTGATCAAGATATTTTAAATTACAAAATCATATATTGAAAATCATATATTGTGATGATTGTGTATTCAGAGCCTTTGTGATTTGTAGCTTCTTAAAGGAAATCAATACGAAAAAAAATTAATTGATTTTCCAACAAGCAACAATAAAATGAAATTGGAAACAAAGGTATTGTCCTAATAAATTAAACTGATGTATCAGAGTGCAATCATGTGATTAGATAGGAAAGAACCAAATTTTAACAGACCAATAAGATGTTGTAATGAGATGTATAATAAACAAGATTTTAAACAAGATTTTAATTAAACTTTGGTTTTTCTTCTGTAATTAAAATCAATTACTTCTCAGAATTAATATAGGCAATAGCTTGTGAGTACAATGTCTTAATTTATTCACACTTTTTACAGAATAACGCCAAGTAATTCCAGAATATTTGGGTTATCGCAATAGTACAAATGATTAAGACAAATTTATTTAAAGTTCTAAAAATAGTTTTGATATTACAAGGTTTCTCTAGCAACTGTCATGGTTAACTACAATAAATTATTTTTTGATTTAAAAATGATCAAGATAAATTTTCTGTTCTGTTACCATGGGTTGTATTGCCACCTTAATAAAGGTGTCATTTTGAAACTTAGACTAAAAATACCCTTATTTGGTCCCATTATGAATTTTAACAGTATGTTTTTCTGTATAACTCAAGTTCTAGAAGAAGAAATTGACTGAAAAGTAGTACCTGACAATTATTGAGGGTGCTGATTAAGTGAGGTTAATATTTGAATTCATCTTATTTGTACTCTGAGGGTTTTTTAGGCTAATAAAGAATATGGGAAAGTTTTGTTTAAAAAAATTGTAAACAAACCGTGAAGATGAAGTATAACAAAGATTGCTGCAATTAATTCCATAACTGATCTGACATTAAAATTTGGTTCAATGATAATCGTTATTAGATAAATTTTTATTAAATATTATTTATCAAATATTAAAAGTAACTTCAAGATTACTTAAATATGCTGCTTCCACTAGGAATTACTTCCACACCAATTAAATTGAAAATTCTTAATATAACACGAAATATTAAATATCTGATAAGGATTTTAGTTTATCTATCATCAAATTTACTTGTGACTCTTATGAAATTCCACAAGAGCTTGATTGGGTTCAGATTAGAGGACTGTAGTGGCCACAGAAAACCCCCTTAGCTAATTATTTTTTAAAACAATCTTTCATGCAGAGCTTGAAAAAGTTAGCTATGGTTATTATCCCTATTAATTTGTTACGGAAACATTTTTAATTCTAAACATTCTCACTTTTAAAAACAAATTTAAAAAACAATGGTTTTTATTATTTGTTAAAGTAATTCGTGTTAATACTTATCTAAATTAATCTCAAACCTATTTTATATCAATATATTTTACTTAGATTGCGGTAGAATAATGAGACTCCAATTCTTAAAAATCATAACAGACCTTTGATCTGCTCTGCATTATTACTGGTAAATTTGACGGAGCCAATTGAAACAAATTACATAGCAAAAGATAGAAACATAGTTGCCTTTGATAAAAAATGAGTCAATTTACTTAAAGCTGGTTTAAACATTCAACAACTAAACTTGTTAATGGAAAAAAGTGTAGAAGTCAACCTCAAAATGCAGCACACAGTGCATTAGAAATCCTATATGGTATACACTTTCATCATTTATTATTGCACTTTCACTTATTTTATTTTTTAATTCACTTAAATGATTTCTACAAAGTTTTAAGGAATGCTTTTCTCATTATCTTCTGAAAAATGAATTGCTTGATTTTTTTAAATGCACAAATATACTTCTTTATTCATTTTTCTATCTATTTTAACACTATCACTAGTATTATTAGCAACAATACCACACTATTACACTACCTACAAAATATTTTACAGTTGACATCACACACTGTTTCATCATCAATTTGCCAACTTTTCTTTGAAAAAATACAACTCCCTTCACACTCAAAATTTGGAACTTTGACTTGTTGGTCTAAAGAACACATTTCCAATCATTAACAGTCAGTTTTTCATGCTATTTTATCCATTGTATCTTCTTTTCTCATTTTGGGCCCAAAGAAGTGGTTTTTTTACAGCTATTCTACCACCAAGCCTTTTTACTGCTGTCATAGATCTTGGATCTTTTCAAGAACTACTCACACTATTTGTAATTTCTGGGGCAGTTAGTAGTCTATTTCTTTTACTAGTGTTAGTAATTCTTCTATCTTGAGTAGCAGAGATAATATCCTGACATTCTAATTGCTTTTGATTTGAACCACACTTCCAGTTTCTTTCTTCTTATTCCGTTACTATTGAAGTAGTAATTTTAAAACTTTTCACAATTTGTCCCATTGAACATTTTTAATTTTATTTATAACTCACATTTTTTGCCATTTTTTATTTTAAAATATCAACTTTAACAAAAAAAATAAGAAAATTTAAGTTATTATCAGACTTCACTCTGGGAAAACTATACCACAACTTTTGAAGTGTAATATGAAGAAATATTTATATAATTATGTTTCTTAATATTTATGTTCTTAAAATGAAAATTGACCAATAACTTTTGCCATCTTGAAAATGGCAAAAGTTTAAATAAAAACCAATAATTTTTGCCATCTTGAAAATGGCAAAAGTTATTGGTTTTTATTTAAGCACCACCTTGGTTTTTATTTAAACACCCAAGATAAAATCAAAGCATGCATTGTTAAATTCATGGGGTTTGTTACAATGATTCCAGCAAAGTGGATCATGTAAAAGTAAGAAATGAGTTAACAACCAATTAACTGAGTTTTGCCTAGACCCTTTTAAACATTCTCTGGATTCTAGTACCAATACCATTTTAGTACCTGCATCGACTGCAGTGATATCAGAAATAATCCTCCTTTTTTTTTTATTCATCCAGAAGGTAGGATAAAGATACTCTTAGCTGATTTATCATCACAAGCTAAAATGCCAAGATTGAGGGTTCTTGCAAAATTCATTATTTAAGTAGATTTCCACTTCAGGGATAAGTCTTTTCAAGTGTGCTTTTGTCTGCATCCTTGATTACTTGACACTAAAATCCTGATTGTGATAGAGTAAACACATCTAACTCTTATTTAAGTATGTTTTTAAAAATAGTTAATGCTTTTCTCATACTAGTGTCAAAAGTGTCCTTCTTGACAAGGACACTTTTGACACTAGTATGGCTGCAGATTTTGTATGATTATAAGATTTTGTTATATGATTTTGTTATTTGACCTAGAATTCACTTTATTTGTATATGATTTTGTTAAATTTTGATGCTTTACATGCAATATAAAGTTGAAACAAATTTTTTATTCAAATAGCTATGGAAGGGGGAGAGGGGAGGCATAAATCTTTCCAGCCCCCTGTAGCATAATACCTCTGCTTGAAGTCAACTATGTAAATGATAACTAATACATGTTACTTTGGATTTTTTTATGATTCCAAAATCAATTGAATAAAAAAAAGATGAAAACTTACCTAACAGCATCACTTTCAAAATTTTCTTTTCTTTTTACTGTGAAAAAAAATCAAAACTTCTGCATAAGTCAGAGTTTATAAAACAATTTTAACCTCCTTTAGTTTATAGTAAAACTAGTTGTAAGAGTGTCATGACAACAGCCTTACTAAATTTGAAATGAATTTGTTTGACAAAAACTTGTTCCATAAAATTATTTGATGAAATTAAATAAGCAAACTTTCATACATTTTTCTTCAAACTCTTTCACAGCAACCATTTCACCACTATCAATCCAGTATTTGTATTTTACAGAAGCTCTTTCAACAGCTGCTATAGCACGCAGTTGTAAAAAATCTGTACGATATGCAACCCGCTCATTTTCTTTCTTGAACTGGCTAATAATTGAAAAAAATCTTTTTAAAGAAAACTGAATAAAAAAAAAATTTTAAGAACAACTTAAGTATGATAACTCAATCAATCAGAAGCAGTGCAATCAATTCACATATTAGTAAAACACTTTTACCATATAACAGTACAGTATTTTTTTAGAGTTATAAAATAATACTGTTAAGACATGACTAAAACAAGATCTTTTGGTTCACAACAATTTTAAAAAGAACTGCTTTTATTTAAGATATAAAAACATTTAAAATGCTAATGTTCAATGTATTTTAGAAATAAAATGTAATTTTTAAAACTTTAAAAAATCTTTTTTTTTAACATTTAATAATCAGTTCTTTTTTTTTAATCTTTTAGTTTTGTCTACAGCAAATAGAATTTAAGATTTAAATTTATAAGAGCTTTGGACAAATTTTGATGTTTAACAATATCTGAAATTCATTGAGCAGATATGCAATGTATGAAACACTTTCCTTTCTTTAAAATTTGAATTGTTAGTAAAACTTAATAGTAAAACAAAGAGCAATCTTTTTATGAAGAATTTTAAAGTGCAATCTTTATACTTAGGTAAGCTTGCTAATAAACTTAACTAATATGGTTGCCTAATTGATCATACTAATGCATAAAATTAAACATATTTGTACTTGTATAAATTCCATATCATTTGATATGTTACTTATTAGAATATAAATAAGCTGCACAGTTAAATGTATCATTTTGTTGCACAACAAAATAGTACATTGACTCTAAAACTTACTCAGATAATTAACTCACCCTCTCCAAGTTCTCCTTTTTTGGCACAAAGGAAATTGTAATCAAAATGAACATATAATTTTCAAGTATTTTAGAAGTTTGCTTTTTTAATTTTGCTCTTATTGTTATTACAGGCTGTCAAGTGACTACTTTTTAAAAAAATGAAAAAAAATGATACTATTTTTTGAAAAAAAATGAAAAAAAATGAAAAATTTCAATAAAAAAATGAAAAAAATGACAAACTTCATAAAAAAGAACGACACAAAAAGTCATTAAAAAATAAATAAAGATGACTTTTTCACAAAAATTTATTACAAATTGTTGATAGTCTACTTTGATTTTTTAAAACCATTAATTAATCTCTGCATTTCACTTTTTCGTTTTAAACCAATATTTACTCGCAACTTTTTTTGTTCATTGCTATGTGCTTTAGCATTTGTAAAATTTCTTTTTGCACTGTTTACCATTTCATGAGCAAGTTTAATACCAATCATATCTTCTTTATTGATGGCACTTTGCATAGACTTAGTTGCTTCATCCAGCATTCTCTTAGCAAGTTCAAACTCCATAACCGCATTTTTCTCATCTTTTTCTAGATTTTGCTCTTTTTGATCAAGATTAATTTTACTTTTTTCAATTTTTTGGAGCATTTCCTGGTGTTGTTTCTTTTTACAAATAAGTTCTTCCTCATGAATTTTTTAAAATCTCGTTTCTTCCTCTTCTTCAGTTTTTCTTACTTTGTAAATTCTATGAGCATTTTGAACAGCTTGAACAACATCTTTTGCTAATGTATCAACATTATGTGCACCTTGGCAACTTCTTGCATATTCCTTTGATATTCTCAAAGCCATTAATGCTTCATCATTTAACTTTACTCTCTCTGAAATCAATGTATTCTTATTATCTGATAAACTTCGCTCTACACTAGCATTTCCATTCTGAAGTGTTAAACAGCTCTTAACAACTTTATGAAGAAATCCATACTTAGTTTTTCCACATTCTGTATTACTTTGGAACACTTTAGCCCAGTAATGATCTACTCTTTTTAATTTATTTGTATTTGAATCTAAATACCAGTCTTCTGAAACATTATCTGCTTGGTATAACTTCCATTCATCCTTCACAAATGATACCTAGAAAAAATCAATGAAATAATTTTATTCAAAACACCAGATAATGATTTGCAATCATATAAGTATATATAACTGCATTACTTACATATTAAAACCTAACTAAAATTTGAAACTAAATTGCAAATAATTTTGTGAAAGAACTTCTAGAAAACTTTATTAACACTAAAATTAATACCTCCCTCTCATTTACAATGTGTGGCATCATAGCTGCTATTCGCCCAATTGCATTAACAGTCCAAGGTTTAGATCTCATTTGTGGACTCAAACAAGTCAAGTCTTTTAATAGTTGTGAATCAAGAGGAAGTTTCTTTTGTAAGTGTTTAACAATGGCTATATATCCATCTCGCATTTGTTCTAGGCAGATATATCTTTTTTTTTTCGCAAGAAAGTTTTTTCACCTAAAAATTAAATATTTTTTATTGAAACACAACAGAAAATTGGAAAGAATAATGACCATATTGTTTTCTATAATGATATATCAAATAATTAATCATATTAACAATAGATTATAGTATCTCCCAAGTAAAATCTGCAAGTATCAACAACAACAAAATACTAACCTGGTTTTTTGCTTCCTCACCAAAATCCATTTTATTTATTTCAAGATGTATAGTTGAATCTGAGGAATCAATTTTTAAAAGATCTTTAGTAAGTTTTTTGTCAACAGCAGAAGGTTTAAGGAAACGCTTCATCAAAGATATTAAAAGATCTTTCATTTTATAAAATAAGATATGAATAAGTGGTCCTTCATCTTGGAATATCATTAAGTATTTTTCAAACAAGGGTGCAATACCAATAAGGAATTTAATAGACACAAGTAACTCCTATAAAAAAAAAAGTAAATAGTTTAATCTTCTTTGAAATCTTCTTTAATCTTATTCTCTTTAAAACATAAAAATTTTAAAAAACAAGGCTGATGTAATTTATTACATTTTCATTTTCCTTTAGACTCTTCTGAATCCTTACAAAACGTTTGTTGTTTGTCAGAGTCTTTTTATATTCTTTTTGTTTTGGAATGTATTCCAAAAAATATTTCTTTGTATCTTCCCATCATAAAAGGACTTTTTCAAGTGTAGCAGAAAGAGTAAGCCATCTAGTATTGACAAATCGAAGAAACAAACTTTCATCTTCAATAAAAATGGACTCTGCTAACTTTTTGAAGTCTTCAATTTTGCATGGTGCATTCTAAATTAATAAAATAATCATACTAATATTTATAGATTATAACCAGGGATGGAAAGTCCCAAGAAAGACTCCAGGGTTTTGAGTCAAAGATTCCCTAGTTTTTCCTGGATTCTAGAGTAATGAGGTGTGAAAAAATGGCTCCAAAAATGTTTAGGAACTTCTGAACTCCATAGAGAAAAAAAACTGGCCTTTAAGAGTTCTAGAATCTATCATTTTTGAACCTGGAGTTCCTACCTACAATAACACATAAGGATTATGTATTATTGTAACTAGGGAAATAAAATTTCTATTAACAATAAAATCCTTACCTTAAACCATGCATGTAGATCAAATGCTAGCTGCTCTGCATCTTCACCTAGAACCATAATTGCTTTTCGAAATGCATTATGCACTGTGTGCAATGTACAACTTATAAATGGTAACAAACCATTAAAATCATTGCTACAAAGCTCCTCATTTAACAACCTCCAAATAGCCTTGTTTATGTTAGGACCATCTGTTGAAATATTAAAAAGACGACCCCATGGTAAGTTATATTTTTTATTGTGGAATAAAGATGCTAGCATTTTTTTTACATCTTCAGCTGTTGCTCTCCCAAAGAAAAATGAGGTTAAATATTTTGTGACAACTTGGTTTTCTTCTTCTGACCAAAAACGACATAAAAGATCCATTTGTTTTCTCTGCTGAGTGGTAGTTGTTTCATCAAACATCAAAGTGAAAGCAGCAGGGCTTGAGGTTATACTGGTACAAAGTCGTTTCTCTAATAATGGTCCAAGACCATCTTGAAAAATATACGAAGCTTTTTGGCGACTCATTGTAAAACCCTGACAAATCTTACTATCTGGAAACATCCTTTGAAATAGTACTGATGTATTGTCACAATGTCTTAAAGCAAGATCATTCTCAGTAACTTTAAATAGCCACATGGCTTCTGCAGCTGAAATTTTATCATTAGTAGAATATTCTAATGTAACAATTTTTTTCTCTCCTGTAGAGTTTGTTTTTGAATCTATATAAAAATGGCGAGCTGTATTTGAAAACCTAATATCAGACACTGATTTATGTTTTGGTTTAGAAGAATGTTGAAAAAGAGCTTGAAAACCAACTAAGCTATATTTTAACTCACTTAAACATAGTTTACAAACTGCATATTCTGAGTTCTTTTTCTCAGCCCATAATTTGATTTTGACTTGATTCATATCTAACTTTTCCAACCACACATCAGTCCATTTAACCATTATGTATGGGTTTTATACAAAAAATTACAGGTTTAAATGAGTAACTTCACTAAAACTTTACACTTACTGCTTTCTGGTTTACTTAAAAACTAACTTTTCACTTCGATTTCTTGACAAATAAAGTAACTATTAATGTAAAAATAAAATATCAGAACACAACCATTAAAAAATTATGATACTTAAAAGAATATTATCCCACCTAATAGTATTGATTTTTTAAAAAAACTTGTTATATAGTAAACAAAGAACACAATTTCAAAAATTATAATAATTAAATGAAAAACATCTCACATCTTTATTAGACATTCTAATACTGAACATTTTTTGTAAAATATCTCAACAATGAGGAAAACTAAATCTTTAAAAGGTACAAAGTAACAAAAAAAAAAGAAAAAAAATGACAAAATTGAAAAAATTGAAAAAAAAATGAAAAAAAATGACATAACAAAAAAGACCAATAAAAAAATGAAAAAAATGAAAAAAATGACAACTTGACAGCCTGTTATTAATGTGATGCTCTTAGCGACACATAAATAATTATATTGAGAATATTACTCATAAATTGAAACTTGGTAAGTTTGTAGATTTTTGGATGCTGAATCTGCTGAAGTTCTAAGTAAGTATTTTTAGAACAACATTTTTTTTAGAACAAAATTTTTAGAGAATTTACAATTACTCATGTTTTGGTTGGATGTTCATTTAAAATAAAAGAGTGGAAACTCAAATAATAATAACTTTACAACTAATAATATTTAAATGAAAATGTTTGTAAAAGATATTTTTTATAAAATAAATATTTTTTTACATTTAAAAACATTTTTGTAAGCAATTCTAAATTATCACTGATCAATCATTAACTTAGATTAAGCAATACAATACCTACCCACTTAGGACACCACAGACCAAATTTAACATAAACTGTGAACCAATAACATTGAGTGAATAAAAATATATCCATATGAATTGGGATTTGTAATCAAACACTAGATATGCCTAAAAACTCAAAAAAACAATTTTAATACTCATATCTTATTTTAATAAAAAATTAATAAAATGGAGATATAGTGATTATAAAAATTAAATATAAATAACAAAAATTTTATGTTATTTAACAATAAAAATTTAAGCAAATGAAATCCTAAAAACTGTGAATTTTTTTTGAGTAAATGTTAAAATTTTTACAGATTGTTTAACAAAATCATTTTTATGCTCAAGCAGTTGCTATTTGGTCACAAAAATGTTGCTGGTACTATGATGGTATTTACATTTTTAAACATAAAGTATGGTCAAGATTTAATTTGTAATATTCAAACAGTTTTGTGTTAAAACCACTAAACCATTATTATTTTTAATGAGTTCCACTTATTCAATTTGTTGAATAGTAAAAGGTTTTGCAACTGCAATCACCATTAAGCCAAAATTGTATGAAGATGATGGTAAGAAAATTATTCATTTTTTCTTGAACAATACTCAAGACTGAAATCATAAAGAAAGAGAACAACAACTTCAAAGACAAATCATAACGAAAGAGAACAATTCAACAAGTATGGAAACGTAAATACTAGTAGAGTTAAATACTTCAAGAATTCAAGTTTACAACAATATATGTTAACTGTTAAACATTTGAAAAAGATTAAGAACCATTATACTCATAACCATTATACTCATAACCATTATACTCATAACCTTAATACTAGTGAATGTTTAACAGCTTGCAAATAAAAATTTCAAAAACTAGTGTGGTGAATAAAAGAAAAAATTGATAACTAAATAAAAAAAGTAGAAAAAATAGGAAAAAAATTAAAAAAACAGGTTTGCTAAAAAAAAAAGTTAAAATTTATCAGTCTTTTTCAACTTTTAAAATCATTCAAAAAAAAAAAAAAGGAAAAGGGAAAAAAATTTTGATCGCCTTTTTTACCAGTTAACATTATTTTTTTTTTGTCACCAAGAAGACTGTACAAACATTCTGTTGCATCTGGTAGTGAAAAGTTCTTTTCATGAATGACAAAACTTACTGTCTAGTTGATCCATCTCAGGTACCAAGTAGTTAATACTACAATACTGTAAGTGATTGTGAAACTGATATAAAGGCTTAAACTAAGAGAAAGTTATTTCTTAAAGCAATTTCTTTGGTGTAGTAGACAATAAGGATAGTCAGTTGCAAAACTCTATGTACTACAAATGTGTTATTGATTTCAACAACATGAGATTTACAGATTCAGAACCCCAAAAAAGCATGTTTACAAAACTTTAGAAAGAAAAAAAAAGCCAACCATTACAATACCACTTGCTTTTGACAACATTGTATTAGTGCAGCAATAATGCTAAAACATCAATCAAAGTCTCCTTGAGATTCTATTGATATTCTATATTGATGACTTGGTGGTGCTACTGTGATGATTTCAATGATTAATAATAAATACAATAGTTGTATATTCTGAACGAAATCAAGTTATGCAGTGGCATTTGATTTACAAGATTATATACAAAAGAAATTCCTTCGAGGAATGATATTAAAGCACATTTACCATCTTTTGCAACAGAAATTATGAACAGTTAAACAAGAATTAGGACACAATTTCTAAATTTAGGAATAGTTGGGTAAATAATTCAAAGGATGCAGTCAAGGAAATTAGGGGTTATCTGTTTACTTATTTCAAGTGTAACCTGTAAAAAGGTTGTTTGGTGTAAATCTAATAAAAAGTTTTGAAAAAAATGAATAAGTCCTTATTATTACTTCTTATAGTTTTGATTTTTTTTTTACCTTTAAAAATCATCCAATTGCAATAATAAAAATTATTCAAGGCATGGTTGCAAATTATGCAATCATACCTTGACTATAGTTCACTCACAGGTTAACAACTTTGATATTTACTGCTGTGTTGATGATCAAATGATATTTACAGCAGTGATGATAATCATTATGATATGATGAAAATCATAGTAGTAATCATTATGATGAAAACAATAATGTTAATAATTACAATGTAACAGCAGTAAAAATAAGTACTTACCTTACACAAAGTCTACTAAAACTAATAATTTATTACCGTATACATGACATCAGTCCAACCTTCACAAGTGATACATGTGAATACTGTGAGACATGCATGTAAAATGTTATCAAAGTTTGGTAATCCAGAGTTTGGACCAATCCAATATTTTTTACACTTTGTACCTGTTGGGCATTGTCTTCCAGAACTTGTTGTCATTCCGCATAAGTAACCATCCTCATAAATAGCTATGAAGAATGATTCAATATTTCCTAGCTAATTCTTCATAAATACAGTGGTATTTAAATTAATTATAATTAACATTAAAAAAAAAGTAAATATGATAAAACATTCCCTATAGTTATTATATAAAACACCATTCTGGACCACTGTGCATCCTCCATCATTAAAAAAAATTGCTTTTGGGTTGACATTTGGTGGTTTTTTGTTAAAAATGAATGTTTATTTAAAAAAAAGGGATTTTCTTGCTTCCATACTCTTCCAAGTTATTATTACTTTAGGTCACAAAATAAATATTTGAATAATTTTTTTACCAATTTGCATTTAAAAAAACAACAACTTTTTCACTAACCAATCTAACTTTTGCAAAGTTTTTCAACTAAGCAAGCCTTCTAATAACTTTCTGAAGATTGTTTGGGTTTTGGCTTTGAGCAATGCATTGCAATTTGAAAAATCAAATCTTGAAATTGAAAATCAAACTTTAAATTAATTTGGATAATCATAAAAAGCTATATTTTCAATCAATTTTGATTAACCATGGTACAAATGCAAAAAATTTCTATAAATAAGAAGCATAAAGTCAAACATATATATATATATATATATATATATATATATATATATATATATATATATATATATACACACACACACACATATTTTTGGCTGACCAAAACAGTAAGACTGAACTTACTTCTTTAACAGTTTAGTATCCATTAAGTTTCAATTTAGCATACATTTGGTAATTTTGCATTACATTTGAGTTTAGATTTCTTTGTATTAATGAAAGAGCATTTGTAGTAAAAGTTAGACTAAATGTTTTATTTTCGAACAGATAATTCTATAGAAAATTTGCTGAAGTTAAGAAATCTAGATAATGATTATTGTTCAGAATATTGGGATAACAATTTGATCAAACAAACAAATTCAGATGTAATACTTTAAAAAAGAAACAAATCCACCTGCAATCAAATCTTCAGCAATTGTTTAAGCTAATCACTCAAAAAATCAATTAAAAATACACAAAACATTAAGAAATAAATCATAAAAAATATATAAAACAACAATTTAAGGTAAATACTAAAAGTAATTTACTGTCATTAGAAATATAAAAGCATGATTGATGAAATGAATCCATGAAGAATGAAAGACCCATAACTGCATAAATAATTATGACAAATCCAATAAGTAGACCAATTTGCAATAATGAAGCCAATGACTTTAAAATGGCACTCATGACAAGATGCAAGCCTTTTGAAACAAATGAAATCAAATTGCAAACATTAGCAAGTAAAAGGATTACATAACTTTTTATATACATTTTTAGTTTAAAATTATTGTATAATTTAGGATACATACTGGGAATGCCAGCTACAAACTTTAATGGTCTCAAAACTCTGGCTGCTTTTATAACTTTTATCCATTCAACCGATTTGGAATTTAAAAATAGAACAGTAATGCTAAAAATAACTGTAAAAACTAAGCATATTTTAAATTTAAATTAAAAGTTATATATTTCAAAGTTTTAAAAACAAAAAACATCTGTAAATGAAACTAAACATTTGGAGATGAAGTCTTGTGTTTCAGATCTTTAATCCTGTGTTGAGAAGAATTACTTTAGAAATATATTTGACAAACCTTAAAAGTATTTTATCATTATTCATCTTTTATCATTGTCTGCTTTATTTTTTTTTATAAACATCTAAATTATTTGTAACCATAGCTATATAACATAAAAATTGTCTTTTTTTAAAACCTGTGTTAGCACAGGATTAGCATTAAAAATAAAAGCCTCAACAAATTTCATAGAAACAGTTTTTGTTTTTTTTATGAATTTATGTAAAATTTGAGGAATTTATCTTTCAAAATTAGTATATTATAAAAAACATATAGAAAAAAATTGGTTTCTTACACCACAAAATAAAGTTTTTATTTACATTTATCTTTGTGAGTAACTTTCAGAATGAAAGATTTGGTGAAGATGTTATAAGTAATAGATACTTTGTGATTCTATTAACTTACCCTGCTACCACAACAGTAAAGTCCAGAATGTTCCAACTGTTTCGCATATAAGAGTTAGGATGCATGATGAAGCCTTGACTAACAATTTTTAACAAGGCTTCAAAGCAAAATATTCCAAGCAAAATATTCTCACATAATACCTAAAAAATTGCATAAATCTATATTTTAAAACAATAGAAATACCATTGAATACCAAGCTTTGTTTTAAAAAGTAAAAAATAAAAAATGTTTTTTGAAGATTATGGAGTTGATTTAAAAAGATAACAACTTATACTCATATCATTTAATAACATACATACTAGTTTATTGTTGATACTTGACTTGTCTTCTTTTGGTAAAGGAGAATTCAATCCCATAACTACACAATTGGTGGCAATAGCAAGTGTTATAAAGAAATCAAAGACTTTTGATTTACTAATGGCAACACATGCTTTACGTAATGAATTTTTTGGTGCCAAAATAAATAAATGATTTGTAGGATACAAGTCCTCATTAATAGAGACTGCTCTTTCAGTCATTGCAAGATAAACTTTAAAAGTAAATAAGTATCTAAATTGAAGTAGTTTCCATAAACAGAATATCAAAATATTCTTTCCAAGTGATGTAACCTTAAAGAGTAATTATGATTTCAAAAGTTGATATTTTTAACAAGAAATTCATACAAACCAAGGGAGCTCAATAGAGGCAAATCAAATAAAATGTCATGAAAAATGCTACATCTTATTTAATATTAATAAGATGAATGTATATGATATTCAATTAGTGTATACACTGAATGTGGTAACTTTAATTAAAAGCATTTTAAAATAAGGAATTTAATACTATTTATTTGAACTAATTTCTGTAGTATGAAGCATTTAAAATTTTAGGTTTTTAGGATTTATAAAAGATTCATTTCCTTCAAGCTAGTTCACTTTAGTTTAGTTCACGTTAGCTGAGGCACCATGAAAACTAAACCATGATTGACTTTGTCTAAGGAATCATAATTCATTAATCTCAAATTCTTGTAAAAATCTCATCTCAAGATTTTTATTTAGAAATATTTTTTATTAATCAATTTTTATTAATTTTATTGGACAGTCAAACAGGGAATCAAGACACAAAAAAAAAAACAACAAATCAATTAAATTTTTCAGAAGTATTTCACAAAATGATGAACATTATTTCTTTTTTTGCTTGGTATCATTTTTCTTTAAAACTTTTGTTTGCTTTGAGTCATTCGTTACAGGTTGCCACTGAAGTGAGTTTCTTCTAAAGAATGGCCATGGTGGAAGAACAATCTAGATAAATAGTTAAATTATGTTTGAAAAAAGATTAATATAAGTAACATGAACTTTGAAAGTACATAAGCTTTTTTTAAAAGTAGTAAAAAAGTAACCATAGATAATATAGACATTAACTTTTTTTTATCACATGAAAAGAAAAACAGTAATCAATTAAAACTTAAATGTGACAAATAAATTTATTAATTTAATAATTTTTTATAACTTTTTTTAACAATTATGCATATGTAAAAAAAAAAAAATTTTTAACACAGCACAATTTTTTAAATCAACTTCCATTTAATCCTCTTCTTAAACCAGCTATTAATTACAACTTTTTTTTATCAACAATTTCTTTATTTTCTTTAAAAGGTTATGTAAAAAAGAGAATTTTGTTACAACCTATAGAGACACTTATCTTTGTTTTTTCTGTTCTATAAAATGTTTATAAAATAGTGTTTTAGTATGACTTTTTTTTCTTTTCATTAAAGACAATAATGTCACTATCTTAGTTGGTTTGTGTTTTCTGATACTTTGAATAAACTTTTAAACAAAAAAAAACCAATAATGTACCCATTTTTTATGAGTACTGCATATGTTAAGGTTCCCCTCCCCCAAGAAAAAAAAACCTGGATGACGAAAATAAACATAGTGTGACAGCCTATCTTTGCTACATTTACTTTACAAAAAAAACTCAAAATTTAATAAAAGCTTTATTTGATTTTTTCAATTTTGCTTTTATTTTTCAATATTCTTTTTCTTTTCTTTTTTTATTGTAAAGTTCAAACTTCACATAAAAGTATGATCAGTATTGTTTAAATTACAGATATAAATTCTTGAGGATTGTTTTGAAAATATGTGAGATACCATGTTTCTACTTCTATCATTGTTAAAGTAGTTAAAATTAGTTGCAAATAAAAAGATATGCATATGCATAAATTTACCAGGCAAGAAAGTACAAAGCCAGTCAAAACCACATAGACAGTTGCTGATAGTTGTTGAATATAAAAGCCCCATAAGAACCCAACAATCTGGAACAAACATTTAAAAGTAAATTTATAAAAAAACATTTTTTTAGCAAAAACAACAAATATTGATTAAAAATAACACAAGTTCTTAATAAAATAACAAAAAATAACAGGACTAATTCTTTTTTTATTTAAACTAAAGTAATTCTGATACTTACACCAAATATTGTAAGAATAACTTGGTAAACTCGTTCTGCTTTTCTCTGTCCTTCATAATCCTAAAATGAATTTGGTTTCAAAATTGATCTTTCACTATTTATATTCTTTACAATATAATCTCTGCAACTCTTACTCCTGAGTAAATGTGATCATTTGAACAAAAGTACTTGATTGTTTGAAAAAATACTTCAACTTCTTATTGATTTGCAAAAGTATTTCTTTAAATTTGAATGTTCAATCATGAATGATAATTTATGAGCAATATTTTATGTATATTTATGAATAATATTTGGATGAAAATTAAATTTTAAAGTAGCTGAAAAAAGTACTTTATACTAGTGTTTATAAAAAAAACAAAAAAATTGAATATAGAATTGTAAATGAGATCTTTAGTTTCTTTTGATTTTGAATGATAACAGAAGTAATAGACAAAACAGAGTCATTTGCTGTGAAATTCATATTATTGCGTCTGCAGAAATCAATAACTCTCATCTTAAACTGTTATAAAAAATTAGATTTTTGTAAAAATATGATCAGAAATTTAATGAGATTCTTGACTAGGTATTTCAAGATGTACCGTAATAATCCCCTAGCTTCAAGCTGAAGACACAAAGATTAAGTAGTTTAAAAAGAAGCACACACAATACTGATGGAAAGAAAAGCAGCAGCAATCTATCGGCCTAATTCAAGAAGAATTAAGTCAGAGTAAAAAATAGTATGATAACAATTCTTTGGACTCACAAATAAAAAAAAGTGAAATTTTTGAATGAATCAATGAGATTTATTTTAAAATGTTAAGATATTGCAAATATCACTGATTTTAGTATTTCTTAAAATTTACTTTTATCTTAAATTTACTTATTTGTTTAAAATCAATATTTTTTTTTAAAGCTTTTTTTTAAAATATTTTACCCATTTATATTTCTTTCAATATCTAAGCTTCTTTTAATCATAATAACTCTCAAAACTCCAAATTGTCTTCTCAAAAAGATGTTTAATTCGATTAACATCAAGATAGTTACTGAAAAAATCAAACAAATATGATCAAATACAGAAAGAGGCAGAAGAATAAATAAAGAAGAGAAAAGAAGAGACTAAACATCAAAGTAGTTATTGAAAAATTCAGGTCTCAATAACAATCAAAATTGGGTAATGAGAAGTCTTAGGAAATATTCATGATATAAAGAAGCAGAAATATAGTAAAAGAAATACAGATTGATAGACCATTTAAACTTCTTTAAAGATTCATATTTGAAAAATATTGATTTTGAATAGAAGAGGTGAGCTTAAGTTTTCGGCGTTAAAACTTGCATTAAAAGAATCTTTTGTAGAAAATAAGCAAAAATAATTTTAAGGTAATAATAAAATATTTAAAACATAACTACATGACTTGCATTCTTATAATAAAACAAAGATGAAGTAGTATTTACTTGTTTTTACTCCAAAATAAAAACAAATGAAGTAAATTTTGTTTGATCTTAACTAAAAATGGTTGCATTTTTTCTTCAAAAAAAAAAAAAAAATGGAAGGGCAAAAACAATTTTGTATAAAAATTCAAATGTCTCCATAAAAATACATTAATTTTTTTTTATATAAAAAAATTAAATTTAGGCAACATGCATGCTCATATCAGAATAGTAGTAGATATTTTAAAACTATTTCTTAGTCTTACCATATGTGTTTCAAAACTTGCCACATAATCATAAGATCTTTTAATGAATGGCAAAGATAAAAGAAAATCTTTGAATATGTCCATTACCCTTTTCTATAAATTAGATAACTAAAATCTATAAAATGCAAAGCGTGTATACATTAAAAAAAAAAATTAACTGTGTAACACTTAAATGTTTTTAGTTGTATGTTACTTATGAATTATGATTACATTTTATCATTGAAATATTTATATTAGCATTTTAAATGGTGATATATTTTTAATTACTCGAATTAGCATTAAAACTTTTATAGTTTTTAAATTTCTTAAGTTAAAGTGTATGTTTAGGGACTCATGTTATTTAAAGGAATGTAACGTCACACAATAATATATCGGGCACCGATGAATAGAAAGTTAACCGGATTCTTTTCTGCGGACCGCTAGTCTCTGTTTTAATGACAAAGCAAAACCGATGAAATCAAAAATTTTAAAGTTTTGTATTTAAAGAAAGTTTTTTAAACTTGTAATTAAGAAATTTTGAGAAACTAGTTTGTTAGATTGAGACCGAAAAAACAAAAAGAGAAAAGTTTCTTAAGATGGACTTTTTTTTTTTTCAACGATAAAAGAATTGTTGATATTATCTTTTTCTATTAATTGGATTGAAAGAGGTTGTTTTTTTTTTTGCATCTAACAATAACTTATTTGATATAAACCAAGTATTGAGTTATTTTATTTCCAGCTTCGAAGAGGATTTTTAATCGAGGAAGTTAAATGTAAAAATTTAAGGCTAAAGGTATTTTATATCTACTTAACCACCCAAACCAAGAAAAAATATTTTACACACCAACAAATGATAGAGGAATAGCCCCAATCCCTAAGCACAAAGAAAAAAAATGTAGATGAAAGTTTTAAAGATATGAGAAAGGAGATTTGAGCGAAGGATATATACGGACTGGCAAATACGGTCGAATGCAAAGATGCAGAATAATAAATTAGAGATAAGAAGAGAAAAATCCCTTAAACATTTTTAATTCATGTTAAAGTTTGAAACTTTGAGATTTTTTAAAAACATCGTCTGTGTTGGAAAGGATTATTATTAGATATACTAGAAAACATCGAGCGCAAATAAAATATCGATCACAAATAAAACATCTGGCACAAAAAGAAATATACATGATTTTAGAATTATATCAGAGAGTAATTATTACACAAAGCCTTGTGGCATTCTCACATCCATAAACATTTAATTTTCCAGTCCCCTCAAAAAAAATATTAAAGATATTAAACGTAATCAGAATATTAAACATAATCAATGTTAAAGAGAATCATAAACAAATAGAGATGCAATTACTACTAATATAAGACAGCCACATCACTGTTTATAAATTCAATTTTTGATCCAAGGTTTGTTATCTAAATCAATGCGGTTAAACTGTTGTTAATATCTCTCTCTAAATCAATAAAAATTTTGTTGTTTCTCCGGTCAATCTGTAATAACTGTTCATACTTGCACTCGTATTTTTGTAAAAAATTTTCTCTTGCTTTTATAGCTGCCTTGTTATAAAATTTTCAATGTTTTTAAAACGTTGCAAAGACATAGACATGGAGGTAAGTGGTTAATAACATAGTAGTATAGTGGTTCAAAAAAAAAAAAACATTGTTTGCAGAGCCGGATATGGTATTTTGTCTCCTAGACAAACTTCTTGAAAATGCATCTTTTGTAAAGATTGAAAAGAACTATAAGGTATACACTCTTTAATCTTTATTTATATCTTTTTAGGTTAAACTAATTAAATTTTAACTTTAGGTACATAACTATGTACATAACTATGTACCTAAAGTTAAAATTTAATTAGTAAATGGCATCTTTGCTATTAATCATAATCATTTATTTTTGTTAAGGTTAAGAATGACTTTCATTCGGTGGTTTGTAATCGTCAATGGTGGAGGTTTTTTTTTTTTTTTTTTTTTTTTTTTTATCAAAATTAGCACTAACCGTGGACGCGGCTAAAACTGAAAGAGCATGCAACAATCATTTGGTAAAATAAGAATTCGTCGGAATCGTCTTTTTAGTACTTTCATTTTCTCGAGTTTCTTTTTCTTTTTTTTTGAATTTCGAACCAGATTTTTTATTTTTCTAACTAAACATTTATTACAGTTAAAAGGCAATAACTAGAAATAACGAGTAAAACTTAATCAGCGAAATCTAAAAACTAAAAATTTACATCTCAAACTCAACGCAAACAAAATATTCGAAAGGTAGAAATGAAATGTTTGAAATTAGATATATATAATATTATATGCTATTGATTTTTAGTTAAACATAAGTTATAAATTCAAATACTAATTGACAACAATACCTACAAATTTTAAAATGTAGCATCCAACATCATTCGGAATCTGAAATGTCAAAAGAAGTATGTAATGCGAGAACAATTTTAAAATTCTTCAAGCAAGGACCAATCAAATTCTTTAAGCAAGGACCAATCAAAGGTTAAGTTATCGTGAACCTACCAAAATCTTTAACGAAAACTGAGAAATACGTTCTTAGGAAAAACATCGGTGTTTACTTAATATTGAGTTAGTGTATGGAGAGAATTGCTTGGAGAATATTTATACAGGTCGAATCAACCAAGCACCTGCATAGAGACACTAGAAAGCTATATGGTTACATCAGCAGGCATGTTGATTGATTAAAACGAAAGGCGACAGTTTTAACTAGATATGGTTCATACCCGCACATCTTGCATAATCATAGTTTTGACGGAAGAAAATAATACAAGTTTAATGATCTAGCCAGCTTGATCACTAGATTTTAATCCAATCAATCAAACCTATGGTTAGACAAATAATTAATCAAGGTTTTAATAAGTTTCAAAACTATCCTAAAACATTTGGAGAAGAATTTCAACCAAAACTTACAATAATCTTGTTAAACGATTGCAAAAGAGATGCATACATACAAAGAGATGCACAGCTAGTAAAAAAGCGTGTGGAGAATCTTTTAAATACTAATTTTGATGATAATTGTTATTGTATCAATTTTGATTTATTTTAGTTTTTTATTGATTTATTTTTTATTGTATTCGATAGCGTTTTAAAATATAACTGAACGTAAAAATATGACACCTTGATGTTTATTTCTGAACAGTTTTTGTTGAATAAAAAAAATTATGAGGTCAGTATCTCTGTAGTTTTTACTTACAAAACATTAAATAAGCTTAATAGAAAATTTGTTATTAAACTATTTCATGTATATTCAGTGCCGTGCTAGCTAACAGGTGGATTCTCTAAATGTTTACTTCAAGTCCATCACTATAAAGTAATAACGTTTAACAAAGTTTGACTGCTTGAATTCATATATATACGATAACAAGACCATAAATTTGATAAATTTACTAAGATCGTAAATTCATTAAATTACTAAATCTAAAAATTTTAGCGGTTCTTTTTTATCTCGTTAAGCCCAACCCCTCTCCCCTAGGGCCAGGGATTATAGGCGACACTAGCACACCACAGTTTATATTTCAGCCTAGTATATTGTTTTGTTTTTAACCACAATAAATTTTGTTTTTAACCACAAAAAATTTGCGCCTTGGCTTTGAAAACATCAATCGTCTTGCCTTTTGATGTTGCCAAAAGTTTATAGATGTAAAAATAGATAAAGAAAAAAAAAACATATGTGAAATTGTAATTCTTACTAGTAGTTCTTACAGAAAAAACTACAAGGAACTTCAGTTTTATCTTCAAGAGAAAATATATCCCGCAATTATAAGAGATTTTTCTTCCCAAAAAAAAAACCACAGGAAAAAGAGAAAAATGGTTAAATTAAAAAATGAACTTCTAAAAAAAAACTTTCGTCTTAAAGTTGTTAAAATCAATCTCTCCATCTTAGTTTTTTAACTGAAAGAAAAATATAAAACCATGACATTCTTCTTCCTGCAATTCAAGTATTTGTTAATTAGAAACTAAGTTTTAAAGTCGTTTGCTTGGTTGGATGTTGCCTATAAATCTCATCTTTCCAACCTGATTGTAATTTATAATGTTATATGCTGTGAACTGGAATTAAATTTAAATAACTGACAAGTTATTCAAATTTAATTCCAATACACAGCATGACAAGCTTATGCCAATTTGACAAGTTTATCTTCATGCAAAAGATTTGGCTTAATGAAGAGACTTGGGCGACAAAAAAGTTAGCAACTCCAATTCATAAAAATGCTCTCAGCAAATTTACTTCTTTGAAGCGCATTGAAATTACAAACAGTAGTTTTTGACTAGAGTGAGTTTGCAAGAGGCTCTAGAAAAATTGATCAGAAACTTAGTAATGAAATCCGTGGTATTTTTTCTGATTGTATGTCAAACAACAATGAAAGTTCTAAATTGATGAAACTGTTGTAGGAAGAGCAAATGAAATATAATTAAAATATTATATTAATATATGTTTTTGAAATCAACTTGTTGACAGTTTTAATATTTTGAGTATACGGGAAACGTTATGTTCGATTTAAGAATCGAAACTCACATTGTAAACAAAGGACTTTAAAAAATAATTCTTTAACTAAATAATTTTTTTTTTTTTTGATTTTACATTATAAGTATGCAATCAACTTAGTTTTTTTTTTTTTTTCCTTCGCTATTCGATGAACTATGATAATGTCGTGAGTAAAATCTTCAAGATGCAATTAGCGTGTGTGTAGCTGTTAAAGTATGTAAAGTGTTAAATGTGTGTGGGGTATTAATGTACGTAGTTGTTAATGCAAGTACGGTCTTAATATATTCAATGTGTTAAAATGACGCGTTTGTAAAACTGTATAAAAGGGGAGTGTAGTTTGTAAAATGTATGATTCGCAGTCAGATGTAAAAAATATTATCAAGTTCATAAAAAAAAAGTGACTCTTTAGTGTCTCAGGGAAAGTCTAAATAATTCCCCACAATAGTAACCGATATCATATGACCTAACTTATGATGATAACCGATAGTATACGATATCTGATAATATCCGATACAATAAAGTTAATGTTTCCGAACATAGAAAAAAAAAAACGACGAACCTTTATTACTTTTTTTTCTGATACATTTTTATCTAAAAATATGATAGCAGTCTATTTTTTTTACCATGGCCTACTTAAATACATTCAAGTATTAAGTACATTTAATGTATTTATGTTGGCCATGTTTTTACTAATTTAAATCTTTAAAAAATAAATAAAAATAACGGCAAAAAAACCTTTAAATAACACTTCTCTTGCATAACCTTTGCAACCTTTTAATCTGATTTTTTCAAATTTTAGTTATTTTGATTCCGATCACCTCGTCTGAAAGTGAAAATTATTATCACTCAACCGCAATCTTCCAAATATAGAAATAGGGTAAGCAAAATAACTATTCTTTAAAACGAATAGAAAAGTAACTTGAATACAACTAAACGTTTCAATCGTGTATAGGTATTGTTAAAAGATATATTTTGTTTATGAATAAATTAGTTTAAAAGAAAGTGAAGCTGTGAGCATGAATAAAAATATTTTTACTGGAACATTTAATGAACTTGACGGCTAATAGTAAGCATAAGTTTTAAACATGGCAGCAAGTCGGAGACAGTCAGTCATTGCCCCAATTGATCCTACCGATGAGAATTTGTATCCTACAAACCATTTGTTTGTTTTAACTCCGAAGAATCCATTTCGAAGGGCGTGTGTCGCAATAAGCACCTCCAAAGCGTTTGATACCTTTATAATGCTTGCCATTGTGGTAAATTGTGTTTTGATGGCAATGAATGCTCCTTTACCAAGTGAAGACAAATCAAGTTTAAATAACAAACTAGTACGTTACTTTAAATATTCAACATCAGAATTATTCGAATAAAAATGTCTTAAGTTAAAAATATGCCATACATATTTTTTATTATTGTTTTAGCTAATTAAATAAATATTTTTTTTACATTCGTGAATGCTTTTACCTGTCTCACAAAACTTGCTATTTTTCTTTATTTCTCAGCGTAAAAGGTAAATAACTCGTTTTAAAAACATTCAAAGAATCTCTTAAAAAAAATTATTTTTTGGATTTGCTCCGTTTGGCGAGAAAAACTCGCTTAACTACACTTTTGAGCTAGAATACACTTCCAGACGTAATCTTCTACATCTCAGGACGGACATTATTTTGATAGCCTCAGAAAAACATTCTTATCTTGGTTTTATAGTAACTTGAGTAATTCATTAATTAAAAAGCGCAGGGAAATGAGTTCCTATTCTCTGATTTAATCACCTGAAGTTATTATTAACAAAAAACAAAAAACATTAAAAAACAAGGAAATACATAAGTGCATAAAATATTACAAAAAATCAATCAAAAACATAAGGAAATACATAAGTGCAATAACAATCAAAAACAAGGAAATACATAAGTGCATAAAATATTACAAAAAATCAATCAAAAACATAAGGAAATACATAAGTGCAATAACAATCAAAAGCAAGGAAATACATAAGTGCATAAAATATTACAAAAAAAAAAAAATTCAAACAATTGTTAGTAAATTTGTTATTAACAAATGTTGGAAATATGGAATAAGCGGTCAATAATAATAAACAAATATTGAAATAATATTTTTCCATAAGTAACAAAATTCTACTCTCTTTTTTATTGGTTTTTATAAAACTCAGTACTGTAAGTAAGTGTTGCTGCTGGTTAAAATCATAAAAATCAATAAATAAATGTATAGTAATAATAATTATAATAATTGTAATGATAATAATAATGATAGTGATAATGATAATGATAATGATACTAATAATAATAATAATAATAATAATTATAATAATTGTAATGATAATAATAATGATAGTGATAATAATAATGATAATGATACTAATAATAATAATAATAATAATAATAATAATAATAATAATAATAATAATAATAATAATAACAATAATAATAATAATAATAATAATAATAATAATAATAATAATAATAATAATAATAATAATAATAATAATAATAATAATAACAACAACAATAATAATAATAATAATAATAATAATAATAATAATAATAATAATAATAATAATAATAATAATAATAATAATAATAATAATAATAACAACAATAATAATAATAATAATAATAATAATAATAATAATAATAATAATAATAATAATAATAATAATAATAATAATAATAATAATAATAATAATAATAATAACAATAACAATAATAATAATAATAACAATAACAATAATAATAATAATAATAATAATAATAATAATAATAATAATAAATTATAGGTAATTAATTTAATAGTTAGTATTTCGTAGTTGTCATCTTGCGTCTCCAGATTTTGGATTTGAAATTTCGCGGGAGTTTAAGTTGAACTTTAACCCCTTCATGCTCCAATTATTGTCCTGTAACTAAAAAAAATCCAAACTTTGTTTTTTTGAACCTCATTTATTCCAATATGACATATATATAAAAAAAAATTAGGAAAAAATTATGTGAAGATGTCGTTTGAATTTGTTGTTATAGAACAACACTGCCCTGAGTTTTAGCAATGTTAGTTCTACACTACATTTGTTACAACAGTAATAAATTAAAAATAAGAAAACAGTCAAAGAGAGATGTTAACAACAGTCAAAGAGGGATGCTGACAAACAACAACAAATAACTGATAATGGATTAAAACATTAAAAATTATTGATTGACTTCATGAAGCTCATTAAAACAATTTCTTGCTTTTAAAACCCACAGGCTTATCTTGCATTTCATGCATTGAATAAAAAAATTATGTGTGTATATAAACATGTATTAAGCACACTCAGTAAATAATATAGCATTGTACTCAATATAACCATAAGTAACATATAATCACATTCAAAGTAATATATATTAGATTTACTAAAAGATAAAAATAAGAATAATGATATTATAAATAATAACTATAACAATATTTTAATATTTAAACTTATTTTAACAATTAAATGATAAAAAAAGCATTTTATTCTAAAAATCTTATCTCATAAAAAAATAATAATAATGGATGGGATTTTATACCACTGAAGTGCAGTGTTGTTCTACAACAACTAATTTTATTAGATCACAAAGGTATAAATAAACAAAAATATAAATGAGTAGTAAGAACAGTACTATGTTAAACTAAAATTAAATATTTTTTTCACAACGAGATCAGAATTGTAAATCCTTTAAATTGGTAGCATTCGTTGTCTGCTCCCAGTACCAACTTCACCCATAAAAAGTCATCTACAAAGTGTCAGTGGTGCTCTGAAATGTTAAAGTAGACTTTTTCTACAGCCCTTTTCAACCTTCCTTTATAAAATGATATTGTTTACAATTGGTTAGAATGCACAATTTGGGTTGGGGAAGCTTAGTTTAATTTTTTGTTATAAAACAATCCAGCGCATGAAAGGGTTAAACTGGCTTTGACATAACAAAAAATCAAAAACTAAATAAATTGAGAAGAGATGTCTGGTAAAAGCAAAGAAAATAGCTTAAGAGATGAGTTATCGTACTTCATATTTTGTTAAGAAGTTTTTTATCAAATGTAGAATAAAATACTATTTATTCTATAATGGTCAACTTTGTTCTAATTTTTCTAATTTATATTTAGGAGTTATTTGAACCTTACTTGCTTGGTATCTTTTGCTCTGAGGCATTTTTTAAAATTGTCTCTCAAGGATTCCTTTTACATTCAAACTCATATTTAAGAAATAGTTGGAATTTACTGGATTTTATTGTAGTTATCACTGGGTAAGTTTGAATCTTTCTAAATGGAATGTGCAAGTGTTGTTTATATATGCATGTAAAAATACTTCTTTTATAAAAAGTTAAGTATGAAATTAGATTAAGTTAAAACAATTTGACAATTAAATATTTTCCAGCATCCTACCACTTGCTGGTTTAGAATCTGGACCTATGAAGGTTATAAAAGCTGCCAGAGTCTTAAGACCTCTAAAACTTGTTTCTGGAGTTCCAAGTAAGTTACAAGTCAAGGTTCAGTATTATACTTTTTGAAATTTACTTTTTAAAAAACATGCTAAACTTTAACTATGTGAACTTTTTTTTTAAACAGGTTTACAAGTTGTAATGAGTGCAATATTGAAATCCATGGCATCTTTACTACAAATTTGTCTTCTTATTGGTTTTGTCATAGTTATTTATGCAATTGTGGGTCTTTTATTCTTCATGGAATTGTTTCATAATACATGCTTTTATAAATCTAACCAAAGTAAGTGTTGTCTATAGTTATGAAAATATATATCTTTTTCTAACTTAACAGTCTTAAATTTATAATATGTATCACAATTTGGTTGTTTTCTGACTAATAGAATATCTGACTAAGATTCTGTAAAGTATAAGTATTTATTGCTGTTTTATGTATATTATAATTGAGTGATTATTAGACTCCTTGAAAATGATGTACTATAGTGCGCAAATCTTTTCATGGAAACAAAACAGTCAAATAAGATAACAAAAATTATTTTATCTATTTGATTCTTCATACTGAGTTAATATTTAACATTTCTTTTGACACTAGCATGAAAAAATTTAGAAGCTTATTTATGAAATGATATTTAGAGATTATGGTACCACATTAAGAAATTTAACTAAATGAAAATATTGAAGTAAATGAGATTTAGAAGCTTATCAGCTTCTTTTTTATTTAGCCAAAAAATGAAAGCTTCATTGTTTTTTTATTTTTATTATAGTTAGGAAGATTAGGTAAGGGTGGAAGGTGTAAAATATTGAAAGTTTAGTATATCTTTTTTTCTGAAAAATATTTATATAATAGTTTAATTGGAAAGATTTTAATTAAGTAAAACCATGAGTAGGTTTTTTTTTTAAACAACCTTTGCAAACTACAGCAAACAGACTGAAACAAATATTTGTAAACTTTATTTGTATATGCAGCTATTTGGATGAAAGACTACTTATGTGGAAAAGCAGAAGGTAATGGCAGGCAGTGCCCTAATGGAATGGAGTGTAAAGCTTATTGGGATGGTCCAAACTCTGGGATAACAAACTATGATAACATTATACTTGGTTGTATTACTGTATTTACTTGCATCACTTGTGAAGGTTGGACAGATGTCATGTATTGGGTATAAATATATAAAGATTTTTATGTAATAATTTTTAGTTTATAAAAAGTTAAGATAACTTAGTATATAATTTGTATTATAATTTTGTAATGTATAGTATATAAGTTTATAAGTATATGTACAGCTATGCACAAAAGTTTAATTGAGATGGTATTTTCTGTCAAACTTTTCAGGGTTTAAATAAGCTATAAAAAAAAAAAAAAAAAAACAGGAAAATGAATTTAATTAATTTTTTTTATTTTTAAAAGAGCAATCAATTAGTTATACAATTAACATTGATAAGATAAGATAAGATAGTTAAAAAAAAAGTTAAAAAAAAATTAAATAATTATATAATCATAAAATGAGTTGCATAAAAGTTTAATCGAGTTAAGGTTTTAGAACATAAAAAGTTAAAAAAAAATACAAGTTTGATATTTAAAGTGTCCCCCTTTGGCTTGATAGCAAAGAAGAAATTGTCTCTGCGTTGATTCAACCAATATCATGCACATCTCATGTGGCACTTTTAACCAATTCTCATTCAGAAGTTGCTTTGAATCCTCAGTTGATTGAATTTGATGGTTTACCAATTGAGTATCGATCCATGACCAGATATTTTCTATTGGGTTGATATCTGTTGATCTAGGGCATAAGGCAACAAATTGATCTTTTTTGTGTTAAACCAGTGTGTTATACTATGTGCTGTGTGTGCTGGAGCCCTGTTTTTCTGGAAGATGTATTACTTGCTTCTGCCATACAATTGCCTTATTGATGGAATCAAACATGTTTCAAGTGTATTTTTGTAGGCCTTGTGGGAAAAACATCCCCATATGCCTACTGAGCCTCCACCACCTTGTTGTCCTGCTTGTAAATAGTACTTGCAATATTTTTCAGTTGCAAATCTTTTAACATATTCTTTGTTTGTGGTTCACAACCTGAAAATTTGACTCATCACTCCAAATCACATTTGCCCAATCTTCAACTGCCTAATTGAAATGTTCTTTGCACCATTTTTGTCTTTTGCGTTGATCTATGAATGACAGGGATAGGCTTTCTTATTGCAATGTAAGACCCAATGTAATACCTTTTTTTACTAACATCCTTTTAACGTGCTCTCTGATTACATTTCAATTAGAAAAAGATTGGTTGAATATTTGAGCTAGCTTTTTGTTGCTGAGCCTAGGATTTTCTCTAGTGGTTCTGAATATGCTACTTTTGTTGCGGTCACTAAGCTTTGGTAGTCTTCCAGAACAAGACTTGTCAACAACCTTACCTGTCAGCTCCCAGATTCTCATGGATTTTTGAATGCAAAATTCAGAAACCCCTCATAAGTTTACTAATTTCAATGTTGTTATGATTCTTTGATTTGACCAGTCCAATAATTTGCCATTTGATGCTT
Source organism: Hydra viridissima (assembly GCF_058129835.1). Taxonomy (NCBI): domain Eukaryota; kingdom Metazoa; phylum Cnidaria; class Hydrozoa; order Anthoathecata; family Hydridae; genus Hydra; species Hydra viridissima. Next base: position 6,854,464 of record NW_028324308.1, on the reverse strand, counting down.
TCTGACACTGCTTTTCTACCCATTTGCAAGCGAATTGAAATTTAAAGTATTGCAGTCATTCTTTAGATAATTTTTAACAATTAAAATATTTTTTTGTAATTTTAAAATTATTTTTTTATTTAAGAATCACGAGTATTCACTATATTTATCATTAAAAGTGGTGATTAAGTATAATAATTAGTTATGAAGTGTGAGAAATGTATAATTAAATAACTCGATTACACTTTTGTCATCAGTAAAATACATCTAATGTTCAATTAGTTTTATGGAAGTAGTGTATATAAGTATGTATGTATGTATGTATGTATGTATGTATGTATGTATGTATGTATGTATGTATGTATGTATGTATGTATGTATGTATGTATGTATGTATGTATGTATGTATGTATAAATGTATTTTTAACTTTGTTTTGAAAAAAGTCAAAATTGAGCCCAATATTAATTGTTTCTTCCCCACTGTGATACAGTACTACATATTGAGAAAATCTTCAAATCTTCTTGGTGTTTTGTATTTTTTTATTTTATAATTACCTCTAGTAGGTTTTAAAAAATCTTGCTGTTAAAGAGTAATAGACCCACTGCTTGTCTATTAGAATATGCTGAAAAATATTCTGATAATTTTTTGAACTTTTTTATCTTCATTTAACTTTTACATGAATATAAAAATTGATTTGTCAGCTATTGATTTCAGTCATTTCAAGTATTTGATTACGATGCTCGTTATATCTGGATATATTTTTACACGCTCAATGTGCTGGGTTCACAATTTATGTTAAATTTAGTGTGCGGAGTCCTAAGTGGGTAGGTAATTTTTTGTTTTTCAGGTACAACATACTGCTTTCCTAAATTGAATGTTTATTTTTTGTGAATTTAAAAATTTTTTTGATTTGAAGACTCTTCTTTGATTTTACGGTGCTGTAATCTTTCATTTCTTAATTATGACTTCTAGAAATTCTGACCTCATGAAGCCTGAAAGTAGGGTTTAAATTTTTTTTTTTTTTTAAATTGAAATTATCTTAAAGAGTAAAATTAAATGAAATTTATTTTTTTTATTTTTGCCATTTTCTAAACACTTTTGTAAACTTATAAATTGCCTTAATGAACTTAGCTTACCCAACAAGTTTCTATAATATTCTTAGTTTATTTTTTATTTTTTTGCCTTTCTCAAGATATCAGAATAAGTAAAATTCCTCTTTTAATCCAAATAACAGATGTTAAAATCTTTTTTATCAATTGTTCCCTTTGTCTGCTTTACTCTTTGTCTGCTGAAATTCAGTACAGCATGTACCCTTAAACTTCACACTAACTTTGGCGCCCTTTTTAAAATTTGTTTTTGTAGGAATTATTGTTTTGACTTATGGTTTTGAAATCTTTAATTGATGCACAAACAAGTAATAAAAAGAAAAATTAAGTTTTATAATGATGACTATTAAATATAAGATCATCAATGACCTTAATCTCTTGGGTATTTCACCCATGAACATTATAGCATGACTTGGATGGCTAAATGAACTATGGATGGTATTTTAAGTCAATTTTAAAAGTTTGATTGCATAAAGAGGAAACCAGGAAGTGGTAAAACAAAGACTGAGGGCTTCAAGGCTTATTAGAATACTCAAAAGTCAAATTTAGTGCAATCCAATCCATGAGGAAAATGGCCAAGGAACTCTCTGTAAGTGCGCACACAATCAGAAATGTTGTTAAATATGACCTAAAGGCCAAATCTAGAGCTAGATCCAAGATCTTATTAATGAAGAAGTTAAGGTCAAACAAGTTGAAATAAAAAAGAAACTTTTGTCCATCCTTAGGAAAGATCAACTAGTAATTCTGTTCTCAGATGAAAAACATTTGACAGCGGATTCTGTATCAAATAGCAGGACTGATCGCTATATTAGCACCTCAATTCCAGAAGATGTTCTATAATCCATTTGGTTCAAGTTCAGGAAAATATCCTGCTTCTGTGATGATGTTTGGAGTTGTGGCCTCCAATGGCTTATAGATACCTTCTGTTTTTGTGGATTCAGGGATCAAAGTCATTGCAAATGTGTAGTTAAAAAACTTGGAAGACCATGTCCAGCCATTGATCCCCTCTAACTTGATGTTGAGATTGTGTACCCGGAAGATGGGACTCTAAGCTCGCCTCCCCCCATACAGCCAGAAAGCCACATGAGTGGCTTAGAAAAAACATGCTGGATTTTTGAGGGAAAGTTTTGTGGCTACCATGTAAGAGGTTCAGGCCTAGAATTGAAGCTGTGATTAAGGCCAATGGTTCATACATTGAGTAACTTATTTAAAATTCATGGAAAAATGACATGAAATAAGTTAATTTGCTAAAATTGTTTTCTTGTTTACTTGTTTTTATGATCTACCATTTTAAAAAAATGGTGTGGATTTTAAGGGCTCATACTGTCAGTATGTGTTTCTTTAAACATTTGTGTTTTAATTTAGGATCATTCAAATGAATTCAAGTGTCATTAGTTGTTATGAAATAGCACATATTGTTTTAGCACCTGTATTAGCACTTTCTTTACATGAATTTCAGCCTCTAAATTTTCTAAATTGAAAAAAAATTTTTATACTCTTAATAGGTGTTACTTTCAAAACAATCATGCAATCAGTATCTAAAGAAGCCAGTTTAAAATTGTATGATACGTACATAAACTGTAAATGTAAAGAATAAATTTTATGTTTAATAAAACTTGAAATTGTAAAAAAGAACCATGAAAATTAATTTCCAAGCGATTAATTTATTTATCCAAAAGATATATGGTATTAATTCTTGAAAATGATTTCATAAATATGGCCACCACAGCTGTATTTGAAGAACACATTATTGATGTCTAATTATAGGGTATCACTTGTGATCTTAGTTTAAATGAAAACAAAAACAATATTGGCTTGTAGAGCATTTATTGTTGCTGGTTTATGGTGTTTCTTTGTCATCATCTTGTCATCAATAACCATAACTAGTAGTGTGGTGTCAAAATCTTCTCTTTATCAGCCATAAAAAGATTTTCTTCAACCTTGTTTATTTTTACTAATTTTGCAAGGCTTTCTTTAGGTGAAGATTCCATTTTGAATAAACTCTATGGTAATTTTCTTTAAAAATTTAGTTTTATGAGGGGAGGCTTATACAAATGGAAGGCTAATTCTGAAGTGGGGACTAACTCTGTTATTGATGGTATTGATAGGGATTGTAAAAATAAAAATTTGTGTTTTGAATAGTTTGTTAAATTTTATCTAAATATAATTTATTTGGTCTCTGTTAAAGATTTTAAAAACTGCAAAGTTAATCATCTTTTTTTTTTTCTTTATATATAGTACAAAGTGTTAATTTTATTACAAAAACTTTCTTAATAGGATTTAATTGTGTGTTATCTGTAGTTTTTCAAATTATTATTTTACAGTGAGTTTAGCAAAGAAAAAGAGCGTGTAGCAAATCGTACTGAATTTATACAACAGAGAGCAGAGTTAGCTGCTGAAAGAGCTATTGATAAATATGAAGGTTGGGTTGATGAAGGAGAGCTTGCTGCTGCAAAGGAATTGGAAGAAAAATGTAATTCTAATTTAAAGTTATAGATCATTAACTACAACAATGAGTTGACATTTGTTTTTTTAACTTTTGTTTTATAATAACCTTTATTTGGTTTAAGTTTTTTATTGTGAATAACATATAAATTTATTATATTTCAATTTTGAATTTGGTGTAGAAATAGGAATAAATAAGTATTTTAAAAGGATATTATCAAATTTTAGTGGCTTCTTGATGTTTGGTGGAATTTGACCAAGGAACACATTAGAAACTAAAAAATATATTTGATCAATTACACGTTTGCCAAAAGAGGCAAATGCCCATATAGTATTGATCTTTCTTAAATGTAATCATAATTGGTATTATTTTTTCACAAATTTCATTATTATTTAAATATTTATCTCACAAATTTGAATCAATGTACTTTACTGAAATATGGGTTTTCTTAAAAGTAATTTTTTGACATTTTAGGGGAAAGTAGCAATATTCCATTAGATTTAGTGTAATTATTGGAGGTTTGCATCCAACACTGTCAAAAAAAATTGACTTAAAACTTTGTGTAAAAAAGTCTTAATACATACATACATACATACATACATACATACATACATACATACATACATACATACATACATACATACATACATACATACATACATACATACATACATACATACATACATACATACATACATACATACATACATACTCTATTTGCAATTTAGCATATCAAGTGTAGCAAGTTATATATCATATATGATAAAAAAAAGAGTGTACTGCATTCCAAAAATTAATCTATGTTTATTATGTGAAAATGATAAATGTAGAACAATTAATACCTGTTAATCAAATTCTAGGTTATTTAAAGAAGAGATTAAGTGAGAGAAAGATCTGTATTTATTTGATTAGTCGTTTTAAAAAGTGTTTATATAAAGTTTTATGTTTTAAATGTTTATGAAACAAATTTAAGATTTTTTACAGTGTCTTATTACAATAAAAGAATTAACAAAAAAATAAAACAAACTTTTTAAATTATTACTTGTAAAAATAAGTATCCCAATACTTGATCTATGTTTTTTTCTAATTTATTACAGTAAAAAAACAGGAAGAATTAAAAGACCAAGGAGAAGTTATAGAACCACCGTAAGTGACCTTTAATTAAATTTCTTAATTAAAAAAAAAAGTATTTTCTTAGATTGTTTTTGGTAAATAATTTTAGTAGAAATCAGTTTTAACACATTGATTTTATCAAACTTGTTTTTTATATATTTTTTTCTTTTTGTATTATATTTAATATTTCACAATTTGCCAATTTATAACCCTAACTATAGTTCTGATTATTATAGATTTTCAGGGATCAAATGTTTAAAAAATTAAAATCTGGTTACACTTTCTAAGAGAGAAAATTACATTTTAATTTATGAAGGTCATTTTTTTTAAGTCAACAAAGTTAAAGTTGCATTAATTAAGGTGTTACATAGAAATACATCTGAATATTTTATAGAAATAAAACTTTTTCCCCTAGAAAGGTATGCCATGTAAAGTACTTTTGGAGTTTATTTAAGGTTTTTATCTTTAAAAACCTCTAGAAAAAACAGTTAGAGTCTAGCCTGATCAGCTAGAAATTTGAAATTTTTAGTAAGATTTTTTAACTGTAAGTTTTTTTTACACAAACATGTCTAACATGGCTTTTGTATTGATACAAAGATACATACTTGGGCTTTCACTAGCAAAAAGAAATAATAGTTTATATTATAGCCAAAGTTATTGAGCCTTAAATCTACCCAAACACAATCTTATTTTTTACCTAATTAAATAACTACTATTAAATCTCTTTAGCAGGATTAATTCTGTGCAAGTACTAATTTGCTTTGTTAGCAATGTGGATCATACAAGTAGTATACTAACATAAATGCTGGTTCTCACAAAAGATTCCACTATCCATAATTTTAAAACTGTAACTCTCAGATTATCAAATGATAATGAGGATAAAGAATTGCAAATAAAACTTGCAATTGCATCAAACATATATTTATACATTGCATTTTGGTCTATTAGATTGCATCTATTAGATTGCGTTTTGGTGATGAGTTCATTAGAAATGATTGTCTAAAACTGTTGAGCAACGTTAATCTTCTCTAGGAACTTATCACAACAAAAGAAAATCACACCAGCAGTTGGTTTTGTCAAAACTTTCAAACACTTCAATTATGTTATGCAATCTTGTGTGGGTAATACTTTGCACCCAAATTTTAAACACCACATAATTTTAAACAGCACAAGCATTTCAGGATTCCTATTGTAATTGCCAATCTCAATGACTCCAAAATTACATTCTGTTTTTTATCATATTACAAAATTTATCAAGTTAAAAAAAGCTGGAATTTTCATTAAACAATCAACTGAAGCTCTACACTCAGCATTTGCTTCTCAACAGATGAAGTACAAAAGAAATCCAGATCATCCCAGCTATGGAAAGCAGTTTTTCAACTGTTAAGCACAACAGCAATCACATCTAAGTAGGTCTGAAAATAGTTAAATTTTGAAAAAAAACAAATATTAGAAGTTAGAAACTGTAATTTTATTTAGAATGTTTTATTGAATGGTAAAAGAAGAATATTTGGAATATTTTTTGAGATCAGAAAAAATTGGAGACTATATTTTAGTTTCAAATTAACAGTTAAATGGATTTTTTTCATTTTAAATGTAATCTCTACTAAAATGTTTTAGCAAATATAATCATGTTTACAGAAGTGTTCCAATGAAAATAAACTTTTTGAAAAAATAATGATTCACAATTTGTTAGGAATAGTTAAAAACCTTGCAGAAAAAAAATCCTACTAATACTTCATTTACTGAACTGAAATTAATCTCTTAAACTTTTTTTAAATAGAAACATACTTGAGGTATTATAATTTGGGTATTCTTTCGTTATTACCAAAAGTCGATCAAAGTTTTAGTCATCTGTTGACAATCTGAGTTTTACATTTGAAAAAAAAAAAAGCAATATCAAACATTGCTATGTACACAGGTCAGAAATTTAAGGTTTAAGTTTACTATCCGAGTACCCCAAAAATGTTAACAAATATAGTAAGTGGGGCATCTGGACACTTCATTTTCATATTTAGAAAAATCTGGGAGGTATCACATTTTTAGAAATTGACATAGAAAATCTGCTAAAAAGTCATTATTTTCGTACTTAAAAAAACTAAATATATTGACAGAACAGTAAAATTAACATAAAATAACTTTATATTCCAAGTTTTTATGCTCTTAAATTTTGTATTTACACATCAACTTCATTAGACAGCTCTTAGATATATCTAAGTTGGTGAAAAAGGTTTAGATATGCTTGAATTATATTAGGAACATAGTATGCTTAGTAAAGTAGAACATATTGATAGTATATAAATAATTATTATTAATATTAGGAACATAGTATTAGAACATATTAAATATTAGGAACATAGTATGCTTAGTAAAGTAGAACATATTGATAGTATATAAATAATTTATTAGTATTGTAATATAGTAAAATATAAGTATTTATGTCTAATAACCTAATATATATAAATAATAATAATATAATAAATAATAAATAAAATATTTCAAAAACTGTTTGTACTAATATATTTATGTCTTTTTGAATAAATATACAAATTTTTTTAACTAAAGATTTCAATAATGTTTATGTTTTCATGTACAATTACTGTTCAATAACTTATAAATTATTTGAACTGAACACTTCAGCAATTCTTTTGCTTCTTTCCTTATGTTTGTTGCTGTACTGCGAGACTCCAAACCTGTTTATTACACTTTTCATCTTGGAATGGCAAGATTCAGATGTCTGCTCATTAAACTGCCCAAGGGAAAGGCCACTCAAATCAACAAATGTTTCCAGATGTGCTGTTACAGCATGTACTTTCCAAGTAACCGTGAGCTGTTTACCTAAAAACTAAAAAAGCTTACTATAAATATGTTTATCAATAACTTGGTTTTAAATACAAAGGGTAAAGAAAACAGCAATTACCTCTCTGCAATAGTCTTGCGCATCCTTATAGCTTTGTGTAAAACTTTCAATTAAAATTGAATAGTTTGGGTCAAGTTTATAGCCAAAGACACCATGAACAACCTTATTAAATTTTCTCATTGTTTCTAAGAGAGGATACAGTTCAACAGGCATTATCAACTCAAGTTTGTTGCAACTTTTAAGTATCTCTCTACACGTGTTTCCTTCAAATGTTCCTCCATGGTAACCTTTTCGAAGGCATCCAATGCTCTTGACCCAATCTATAAATCCAGGCCAAAGTTGCATTATAAATGCTGCCACATGGTTAACAAATCCCATCAGAAGGTGAAGTTCTGGTAATGGAATCTCTCTTGTTATACTTAGGGATTTGTCTTCTATCTTAAGCAGACAAGGATTAATGACATTCTAAATATATGGAAATAAATTTTTTTTATCCTATTTAAAATGATAAAATGGTAATGGATGATAAATTTCAAAAATATTTACAATATATTTATTCATTTACACCTTATATTCTTTCATTCTTTTCACCGGAGATCCTGCAGATGAATACAGTTCATAGTAATTATTCAAAGATTGAAATGTTCTTAACTCTCCAGCAAATAATTCTGAAGAACCTTCACACCATGCGCAAGCATACTTTCCTCCATGAGCCTAAAATGTTATATTATAATTCAATTTATAAATATATTGTAGGGTAAAAAAAACCTTTTCCTAATATAGTTTTTATCATGATATGTCTTATTATCTTAAAATTATTTAAAACAAACACACCGAAATTCCTAGCAATATGTTGATTAACTTCATGTCAGAAGCCAATGAGTACTTGCATTCATGCAACTTTAATCTTTCCACAATCATTGTCATGTTAGAATGATTCTCACTTACCCTTTAGCCTGAGTATGATCCTAAGGAGCTGCTATCTTCTGTCCTGTCCTTGGTTGGATCAAACAGATTTACTATAACTTTCATTGATCCTCCACCTATAATATATATATATATATATATATATATATATATATATATATATATATATATATATATATATATATATATATATATATATATATATATATATACTTACACACATACATATTTGTATATAAATATGTACAAATAATATTTTTTAAAACAAGTTTCCAAAAAGACGATAATTAAAATATCATAAGTAATATAAATTAAATAAATTAAATATAAATACCTGAATCTATTCCAACCTTTACAAATGTGTTTTGTGGAACCTGCCCTCGATATTTCATTACAAAATCCAGAAATGGGGCAAAGTCTAGGAGCTCATTCTGAGAATGGCTTGAGCTCCTAGACTTTGCCCTTGATTAGAATAAATTTCTTTAAGAAGGGAAGAAGCTACTTGTTCTTTTACTTTTTTAGAAATTTTAGAAATACTCTCAGAAAGATTTGTGCTACTCTTTAAAGGAGAACATTTGTGGGGTTTACCTTTAGCAATTTCACATAAACATATTTGGCAAAGTTTCAGTGTTGCTCTAGTTCCCTTTTTCATACTTTTATTTAATAATCTATTTCTTCCTTGACTGCATATACTGCATAATACTGAGCAATCTCTAGAGGTTTGCAAGCTAGACAAATCAGAATTTTTCCATTTTAAAGAAACTGTGTCTGCAATAGTTTTACCAGCCTTACAGAGATACAAGTTTTTCTTGCAACCTGGGCATAATCCTGTAGGGTAGGCAAATACTTTAAGTGAAAACTCAGGCTTACAGAAAACTTGAACCAGACCTTCCAAATTTTTATTAACTGGAACGCATTTGTTGTTCTTTTCAAGGCAGCAACAGCAAATGATCTTTTGAAAAAGTACATGATTTCTTTTAAAATGGTATTCTCTCTTCTCCTTAGAGAGCAGAGGAACCATAGATTCTATATATTAGGTATCTATAATAAAATAAAAATAAAAATGCGTAGTCAAAAAGAAATATATTTAATAAAAAATGTTTTTTTGACCAACTTTGTGTATTCTAATAATTTTTATGTTTAATATTAAATTAAAGACCTTGAAAAGTTGGTATATGAGCATTTTTTAAAATAAACTTCAACTTTCTGTCAGTATATTTAGTTTTTTTAAGTACGAAAATAATGACCTTTTAGCAGATTTTCTATGTCAATTTCTAAAAATGTGATACCTCCCAGATTTTTCTAAATATGAAAATAAAGTGTCCAGATGCCCCACTTACTATATTTGTTAACATTTTTGGGGTACTCGGATAGTAAACTTAAACCTTAAATTTCTGACCTGTGTGTAACAAATAATAGCACATTTTCAAATTGAATTCAGATTGCATTGAACTAAATTGAAATAAATTTTAGCAGTAAGCAGTTTTTTTTCTATTATTCACTAAAGAAGCTTATACTGCATCAGAAGCAAGTCTTCTTATAGCTCAAAATACTGCTAAAGTAAGTCAAACTTACACTGATAGAGAATTTCAAAAGTGCAAAATGTTTTTAATCCCCTCTCTATATTAAATGCAAACAGTTCTAAACTTCAGAGATTAATAAAATTCCTTCTTCTTGCCATAGAATTGAACAAAGTTTATCTCATATTATTACTGAAGTTGAAGGCCAGTTGCTAAATGATATAAAAAAACTGTAAAGCTTTTACTCTAGCTTTACAGTTTAAATCAGCAGATATTCTAGATAAACCTTAAATAGCAGTATTTATTGATCATCATATCAGAAGTGATATGATGATCAATAAATGAAAGAAGAATTTATCATTATGACAAAGGTACAAACACAGCAATGTACCCAAATAGGGTAAATGAAAAATGATCCTATGTATTAAGGTTTTTTCCAGTTTATGGCACAGTTCTCTAAAATTGTGCCATGAACTGATTTATTATTATGCAGGTAAACTTTTTACTTTTATAATTGTTCTAAAATCAGTGTTAGAAATGGTCAGTTTTATTTGATCAAGTGCAAAAACTCAGTTTAAAAACCCCATTGGGTCTTGAAGACAAACCAAGAGCCATCCTACTACTACATTTAATGGTGGATTTTCAAGCAGCAATGTTCTTAAAATATTTGAGTTATTAGAACAATTAGAACTATTAGAAACAATTTTTTTTTATTGGAAAAAAAATGCATTTCTGATTCTTAACAATTAGGTTTTTTTACTTGACCTTATGTTTTTGATAGATAATGTAACATTTACAAAATTTTTGTCGACCTTTTATCAACCCAGAATATTTTTAGTTTTAAGAAAAAAATTTTTAATCATTTTCCTCAAATAGAAATGTTTAGTTCTACCCCTAATATACATTTGATGACTGTAAACTTGTATCATACAGGAATAGGGTTACCATTTTTGGATTAAGATAAGTTTAAACACCACGTATGTAGTAAAAAAAAAAGTGTACAATTTATTTAAATTTTTGTTTTAACATAAGTCTGTGAATGTTTATTTTCCATTATGGAGTTTTTAAAGTCAAAGTGTTGTGCAAATCTTACCAAAAAATCTTTGTCAGAGTTATTTAGAGCAGCAATAACCAGGTTTTTTAAATTTTTATATTTAAAATTTTTTAAAGCTCAATTAAATTTTTTTGAATTAAATGGATATTTTTAAAAAAGTTAAAAAAAGCGTGTTGTCATAATAAGTTATTTACTCTATTCTATTTTTAGGCTCACTGGATTAAAACTATTTTTTGCCAGAAATAATATTGTTCGAGCAAAGTTAAAAGTTATCATGTTATCCAACTTTATGTACTGGTTGGTTATTGGGTTAGTCTTTTTAAATAGTGTTTCTGGAGTGATGCAATATTATAAACAACCAAAATGGATTGATGATATCATTAGTAAGGATTTGATTCAAATTAAATTGTTTGAGATTTCTACTGTTTAAAATTTCAAGTTTTAAATTTTTTTTCTCTTTAACTATATTCTTTTCTTTAGAGATATCAGACAATGTTTTTCTGAGTTTTTTTTTTCTGGAAATGTGTTTGAAGATCTATGCTTTGGGACCAGCATTGTACTTTAGATCTAAGTTTAATATCTTTGACTGTGTGGTAATGTAAAACTTGTTTGAAAGATGCTGGAATGTATTTACTTATGTTAATTGATAACAGTGTGCACATATGTTTAAAGAATGCTACATATAATTAATAAGCTAGTTTTATATTTTCATATCATTGCTATGTTTCTGATAATTTCTTTTTATGAATCAGGTTGTCATTGCAAGTATAATGAATTGGCTTTTAAGCAAATTTTCAAAAATAAATCTTGGAGTATCTGTGCTGCGACAACTGCGGCTTATGAGGCTCTTTAAGTTTACTCTGTATGTATGTATGTATGTATGTATGTATGTATGTATGTATGTATGTATGTATGTATGTATGTATGTATGTATGTATTGTATGTATTGTTGTATATATTGTGGTATGTATGTGTGTATACATGCATGCCTTTTTTGTTTAATAATAGTTGTCATAAGTATTAGTAAATCAAATGTGGAATTGTTTGAAAAACATTTTTTTTTTAACACTAAATACTTAAAAAAACTATATTTTCAAAAAGAAAGGTCTTGTGTAAATTTATCATAACAGCAATATGCCATTTTGTGTTAAATAGTAGATTTTAAAGCCCAAAGTTTATAATTAGAACACATTTGTTTACAATATTCTTCTTTAGGTATTGGAGTTCATTGAAGAATTTAATAAGATCAATTTTAGCAAGTATGACATCAATCATGAGCTTACTGCTTCTTCTAGCTCTTTTCCTTATGATCTTTGCATTGCTTGGAATGCAACTCTTTGGAGGGCAGTAAGTGCATGTCAGGCATCATCATCAACAATAAATTATTAAATTGTTTAAAAAGTTTTTTTTGCCATTTTTCAGTGAATTATACATAGATGAGTATACTATAATGTTATTTTCCAATAAATTTATGCTTAAATTTTTATATGGCTTAACTTATAGGTTAAGAGCAACAAACTCACGAACAAATTTTGATGATTTTTTTAATGCAATGTTAGCAGTTTTCCAGGTGGAAGATTGTTTACTTTTATTTGCATTTTCAGGGATTTTTTAAAAATATTTTAGTAACAACAAAAAACAACCATCAGATCAGTGTAATGATGGTGATGATTATATCAAAAAGTAATAATAATCGCAAAAACCATAACATTATCATTAACAATAGCAATCATATTAATAGTAATAATAACAATATCAATAACAACAATAACAATAATAATGATTACAGGAGTAACAATATTAACAATAATAATAAAATGAATGATGTTAGCAATTATGATATTTTTTGTAGTACTTATAAATTTTGAATGTATAGATTATTACCGGTGAAGATTGGAATAATGCAATGTATGATGGAATTTCTGCAAATGGAGGGCCAAAAACTTTTAAGGGGATTGGAGTAGGGTTATACTTTATCATAGTTACATGTCTTGGAAATTGTATCTTTTCACAAGATTAAGTTTTGTCTTGTTAAATTTTGCTGATGAAGAAAAATAATTTATTTGAAACTAATGCTAAAATAACTAATATTGTATCTTTTTTTTTTTTTTTTTTGTTAAATTTTGCTGAAAAGGTAAATTACTTAACATCAATGAACAGATGTTTTATTAAATGTGTTTTTGGCCATTGCCGTTGATAATATTTCATTGACAGCAGATGAAATAGAACAAGTAGCAGAAGAAGGAGCAGCTCGAGAGGAACATATGAAAGAGATTCATGAAAAATTTGCCCCTTTAGAACAGAAGTATGAACTTTGTACTTTAAACATTTTACTCTAAATTTTTTCTAATTTTTAAGATCTAAATTAATCTGCCTGATTTAAAGACAAAAAAATTCCTAGGAGGTTTTTGATTTTTGTACCAAATAAAAAGTAGTAAAATATTTGTAATAATTAAATTTCTAACAAAAACTCTTTTTTATTTATAATTTTAAAAGAATGGTTTTATTTTTCTGGTATTTATAATTTAAAATCTTTTTGCTTTACCCTTTTACATTCTATTTAATCTTTCTTTCTAAATTCATAGCTTTTTATTACATATTAAGTACTTAAGTATATTAAGTACTCTCAAAAATGTAAGTATTTTAACACTTTCTACCCCACCTATGACTTTTTAAAAGGAAATAATTTTTCTAGTGTCAGGTAAATGTCAGAAGAAAAATATGGTTGAAATGTCAATAGGTTTTCTCAAAATGTTATATTAAAAAAAGTAAAAGAAAATGTTTTCTTTTACTTTTTGAAAAATATCCTGAATTCATAGCACAAAAGCTTGAGTAGTTAAGCAGTTGCAGTAAAAGAACTTTCCTATTCACAAAGAGTTATCCTTTACATGTTGAGTTGTAGTATTTAAATATAAAAGTAGTATTAAAACATTTAAAGTGTTATTCTTTTTGAGTTGAGACTTTGAACAATGCCAAAATATGTGTAAGAAGACTATCAGTATCTTGTTATTAATATGGAATTTTGTTTTGTTGGATAAAAATATTCAAAGCCTTTTCAGGTCAATTTTTTTACTGTGGAGAATATCCTAAAGCTGTTCTTAACAGATTAAATTTTTATGTTAAAGAAAATGTTTAGCCAATTATTTTTCAGTGTGGATATAAATAAATTTACCAATACATTATCTGTTGTTTAAAATTTTTTATTTTATTATGTAATAACATTTTTGTTTGTTAATGATTTTTCACCTTTCCCTTTTTTGATTATTTTACTTTTTATTTCTTATTTTATTTTACCTTACCAATTTTTTAGCATAGAAGATAAAGCTTTTAGCATGGAAGATAAAGAAGATACAGTAAGATCTTTATTTTTTGTTTCCTATTTTTAAATAGCATCTCATAAAAGAAAGTACAAAATGCACACTTCATGACCAGAGTAACCGTGAGGTTTTTTAGCTCTCTAAGTATGCTTTTTAAATCCATATAGATTTAAAAAGTTATGTTAAAATTTTAAAAATTATTTTCTAGGTTAAACTTTTTTTAATGTTCTTTAATAAAATAATTTATGAAAATTAAGTTTTAAAATCCAATTATGTAAATAGTCACATAAATGGATTAGCTATTAAAAGCAGATAAAATATTATTTACTGATTTTATTTTAAAAAATCCTTCTAATTGTAAAAAGTTCAGTAAGCAATACAGTAGAGCAGAATTACTCCTTTTTATAGTTTTTTCATGCAAGAGAAAGGGACTCTACTCAGTATTTGCTAGAACGTGGTATTTCTTATTTTCACTTTTTTGCTGCAACAAAAGATGAGAATGCAGTAGATTTCTTAGCAAAAACTAGGATTTATCATAAGTTTATGAAGGATATAGTAGAAAATGTTTTAATTTGTCAGGATAATTCTGATATAGACACTGTAATTGTCCTTAGTAATGCTGGAACTGCTATTTATTAAGATGCAAATCATAAACCGTTAGGTACAATCAAAATATTTGAAATCAATACTATTTACAAGAGTTGTACAACAGCTTCTAAAGTTATAGGAAGTACCGGAAAACTGGAAAAAAAATTATATGTAGATCATAGTTAAAATAGCATCTGCAGACTACACAGGAAAAATGTCAGATCTCACAAATTTTTGCATTTGTGTCCTTTTGATTGTGTACTTATGCTTACCTATTCTGATTATGCAAAACCATCATTATCAGGTTCTATTGAGCTGTTTAAAAATGTATTCTGACAATATACAAATGAACAAACGATTATTATCAGGTACTATTAAGCTGTTTAAAAATGTTAAACATTAAAGGCTACTGAAATCTTCAAACACAAAATTTATCTTTTTTCTAAAGTAGAAAAAGTGGACAATCTGGATACCTGAAATTTTTTAGAATCATAAAAAAAGTTAGTATTGACAACTTTTATATTATAAAGCTTGTTAAAGAAAAGCAAATAAATAAAAACAAAATCAATAAAAGTTCAAAAACATAGATGGAGATGAGCTATTATTATTTATGTACATCAACATCACATAATTTATAAATGTTCCTATAAAGATTATTAGGTCCTTAAATAATGCATAATGTCCTTAAATGTTTTAGGACCTGGGGCTGAGTTGAGCCAATACCTTAAGTATTAACAAATATAACAAAGTAGTAAGAGGATTTTCAATATGACTTTTTTTTAATTAAAATTTAGAATTTTTTTGACAATTTCAATATTTTATTAACTCTACCAGAGTTTGTAATAGTTTTATAATTAGCTAGCAACATCTGAAATAAAATATTTAGATTTAAGAAACTATAAGACTTGACAGTCAGTCTGGTCATAAGTGTATAGAATTTTCGGTATATAAAAGTCATACTTTGAAGGAAATTTTCAAAATATAGACTTAAGCTCAATAACTTGCCATAGTTACCTTAAACTTATGCATGCTGCAAATAACTTGTTATGAACTTTATAAAAATTATATCTAAAAACTTTTCAGTTTTTGAAAAGTTTGTTTTATTTTTTGTTTATATAGTAGGTTTTTATATTAAACATATTTTATAATATTGTATAAGGATTACCAAGATGAATCTGATGTGATTGTTGGAGAGTTTGATACATTTCCTGTAGGTCAGAATCTTTTGCAATTAATTTTTTTTTTACCTCTAAACAAAAAATGTATTGTGTTGGATTATCACTTTAAGTAGGCATAAAGAAACTCTCCAATCATAAAACTTGGCTGGATGAAAAATTTTATGCACTTTATAATTTGATAGCGTTACACTTACATATTGTTTATTACTTGATTCTTAATGTTTGTACTTAAATATTTTTACTTATTAGTAAATTTATAAAAAATTAAGGTTTTCTATAACATATAAAGTTATTAACTATGTAACAAGTTTCCTTACATAAAATGATCTAGGTTTCTTGACATATTGTCTCACAAATTTGCATTTAAACTAAGAATGAATTTTAATTAAACAGTTGGTGCAAAACCTGGTGATAACTTCTTGGAAAATCTCAAAAATCCTGGTAGAATGATTAGCCTTCCACAGCCATATAAACCACCAATACTTGAACAAAATACATTATTTTTCTTGGTGCCATCAAATCCGTAAGTTGATTTAATTTATATTAAACCTTAAAGTTGATTTAGTTTACATTAGACAGGAATGACTTATAAATTATCTTATATCTGAATCTTATATTTTAATCTAAATTTTATATTTATATCTGAACCTTATATTTTGTATCTGAATCTTATATTTTAAATCTAAACTTTATCTTATTTTTTATTTTACCTTTAAATCTCATCTTATATCTGCATCCATCATTGTTTCATACTATTCTCACTATTCAACATTTATTTAAGCATATATGTATATAGTTTTTTACTTTTTTAGCATTCGAAAAGTTGTGCATGTTATGGTGTCATCCCCATACTTTGATAACATTCTTCTTGCGCTGATTTTAATTAGCAGTGGCTTATTAGCTTTTGAAAATGTCATAGATCCAAATGCTACAATTAACATTGTATGTCATCAACTTTTTTAAGCTGAACATAATTTCAGAAATTTCTTTAAATTCTATGTAAAATCAATGAACCTAAGTTAATAAGTTAAAATATTAAATTATTTTTTTTCAAAAACTTTGATTTATTCCCATATTTTAAGCTAAGAAAACAGATTATATAAATAGTTAGAGTATATAGATAAAAACATTTGTCCTATAGTTTAGCCATATTGATCATAAGCTAAAAGACAGATAGGCATATATATATATATATATATATATATATATATATATATATATATATATATATATATATATATATATATATGTAATAGAAAGTTTAGTTTTACTAAAGACATCATAAGTCATAATGAAGCTAAATCCAAACCCAATATTTGCTATATTTATGTTGTTGATTATGCTTCTGTAAAAAAGAATTTATGAATTATATAAATTACATTTGTTAGAGCTGTTCATTCATTATTGCATTCTTGGTTCTGAAATGCTTTTTTTAAATACTACTTTTGTCATAAATGGCACAAAATCACAAAATAAAAGTTTTTTATTTCACTAGATAAGGAAGAAAGTTTTTGTTTCTTTTATAGTTATATATTTGCAGGTACTTGGATATGCTGATTTTGGGTTTACAGCCATATTTACATTAGAGGTTGTTTTAAAGGTAGGTTTTCATTTTTTTTTTTTATTTGAAAATTAGGGAAAAGATATATTTCATTCTAATGTTTACTAGTAATAATTTGAAATTGAAGTTTATGCTTTCAACATTCTCAAAGGAAAAGTTAAAATTTTACGAAATTATCAAAATGGCATATTGTAGTTCTTAACTTTTTTAGGTGATCAATTATGGTTTTGCTTTCCATCCAGGGGCATTCTGTAGAGATAGTTGGAACTGTATTGATTTGCTTGTTGTGTGCTGTGCTATTACTTCTAATGTTTTGAGGTAAATTTTAACAGCTCAATTCAACAAATATTGAGATGCTATAATAATCCATGCTCATTTTATTTTTATTTCTTTGCCAATTTAATATTTCTTTCTAGCGTGAACAAGAAAAATACATCAAAAATAGTAAAGCAAATTGTTAAAATCCTTCGTATTTTACGAGTATTGAGACCATTAAAATCAATTAACAAACTTCCAAAATTGAAAGTAGGTTTTTAAATCTGTATGTAACAGCCTTTTATATTATATTACTACAATAGCCTTGCAGTTTGTAAGTTTTTTTTGTTTATTTTGGTTGTTTTTGGTTCTGAATTTGTTTTAGGCAGTATTTCAGTGCATGATCTTCTCACTAAAAAATGTCTTTTTGGTGCTCATGATAACATTTCAGTTCTTGCTTATCTTCTCCATAATGGGTGTACAAATATTTTCGGTAAAAAAATCATATTATATTTAGTATTTGATGATTTATTTACATTAAGAACATTATGCAAAAAACAAACAGAAAATTGAATTGAAATTTTAAATTTTATTTGATTTTTTTTTTTTATTACTTCATTTTAGTTCAGCTTCAAAATTTATGATATTGTATTTTATCAGTTAAAACATTAGTTTTATAAAAAGTATTTCTTACATCTGTTTTTTAATTGGGTCATTCTTGCTGTCTCTAATACTTTCATTCAGGGTTTTTTTTGGTACTGCACAGATAGTTCGATAGAAGAAGAGGCTGATTGTGAGTAAGTATTAAATAGTAACTTCATGAAGTATTTTATCAAAAGAACATTATTACAATTTTGTTTTTATAGAATTAAACTTATCTTTTATCTTAATTAAAAATAGCATCTTTTTTTGAAGAAAAAAAATTTTTCTCTCATATAAAACGCTATTTGTTTTTTCCTAAAATTTTACAGAAATTTAAAGAAGAATTAGCAATATGAATTAGAAATGATTGTGCAGACATCTATAGATAACAATTTTAAATGTTTTGATATCTGAAAATGAAAAAGATTGACTTTCATACAAAATCCATATAATCATAAGAAAAATACTTTTTAAAAGTGTTTACCAATAAATAAATCATTTCATTTGGATAATATTTGAATTGTCTAAAACCAACACCAAATTTGCTTTAATAGTCAATTTCTTAGTTGTATCAGAAAAATGTATTTACTATCTTCCCAAAATAAATTTTCACTCTGTACTTCTATTTCAACTTCAACAGAATCAACTTCATTGCTGAATAATCTAATAAACATCTTGTCAAAGAAGAAATCACAGAATTGGAGGTCTGAGTATTAGTTAGAAATGAAAATTGTTTTCTGTTTGTCCAGAATTAAGAAAAGTAAGTTTATAGGTCCCGGTTTTGAACCCAAGTTTTATAACATAAAAAATCATCTGAAGATAAATTTCTACCAGGTAATCAAAGTTACCTTTTTAAGTGTTCACATTGTGTCAGCAAGCCTGGTACGCACAATTGTTCATGACTTTTTCAGAGTGCCAAATTAAATTGAAAACACAACCACCTACTATGTACAATTTGGGATTAATTTTTGCTACAAAAAGATTTGATATATATCCACAATCTTTAGTTAATGTTGCTTTTGTTTATTAAAAATATTGCATTTTTGTTTTACTATTTATGTTACCTAGTATGAAATAATACTGTTACTGCATGGATTTTGTAAAGTGAGCAGAAAGTTAATTTTCTTTGAAGATGATAATAAATTTTGCTGGACATTAAGTTTAGAATTGTAAATTGTAAATTAAGTTTAAATTGTAAAAGTTGTTGGAATGTGTGTGTTTTCAACTGTTAAGCTTCATTTAAGAACATGTTTTTCAATTTGTCAAAATCAATGTTCATATTCAAATAGGCCAGGTTTCATAAGATTGATCCTTTTTTTAAAATCATCAACACTTTCTATGTGTTTTAATAATTCTTTAAAAGTGCCATTCATAATAAATACTACAGGATTAAATTTCAACCAGATAGCATACAAAAAAGCAATCAATGAAGTTCAGACATCAGTACAAAAAGAAAAAGGTTCCCACATCATTGGCAAAACTAAAAAATATTCTAATACAGGTGCAAAGAAATCTCTAGATAGGGTTTTCCTATATTTTCAATATCTTAGCTGTTGTAAAAAAAATTTTTTTTCCATATTTCAGTGGTTTTTTGTTTTTTGTATTTAGAGGAACTTATATCTGGTTTGATGAGAAAAATTATAATAATCCAGAAGTAAGTAGTTATTTGATTCTTCTGATCTTTTGAGTAAAGTAATTCAAAATTAGTTTATAGTTGTTATACAAAAAAGAATATCAATTTTTTCATTAAGGATCATTTAACTTGATCCCTGAGATGATTTTGCTCTGTATTGATGTTCTTAGTAAGACCTTTAGCAAAGTCTGAATGAGTATATTTAAATTAGTATATTATTATATTTAAATGAGTATATTTAAATTACAATTTTAAATATGTTCATTCAAATTAAATAAAAAGAATAATTTTAGTTTCTTTTTTTGTTACTTTTTGCTGACTTTTTATGTTACATTTTTTTAAAATTATTTTAAATTAAAATAATATTATTGTAATGTATTAAACTTACAATTTTCAATTTGAACAGAAAAGCCTATTACTTAGTTATATTAAAAATGGATATAAAGCTCATCAATTTTCATTCAATTAAAAAATCACTTTTTTTTCTTTAAAAAAAAAAAAAAGACTAAGGTTGATTCAATTTTCATTATTTTTATTATGTTTCATTAAATCATTCACAAACTTTATGAAAAAAATTTTGTACAAATTTTTAATTACAGTTTACTTTTTGTGGTTGCTTGCAGAAATAAACTTTTGCATAAGTAAACTTCTAGATTTCTTTTGTCAGAATAAACTTAAATGTGGAATGCCTATACTTCAAGAAACATAGTATCAACAAAATACAAAATTTTATATTTTATTTTCTAAATTGTCTTTAAATACAGCTGTAGTTATATTATAATAGTGTGATCTAATAGAAAAATTACTGAATTTCTGATCCAACAGTCTATGACCTGATCCAACATTCAATGGAGAATAAATTTAGATTTTTCAGTTTTTGTGGCTGAAAATATAAAGTTTTGATTGAACAAAACTTTATATTTTCTGCCACAAAAAAAAACATGTAAGGTAATTGGAATCTAAAGTAAATGGTTCTTAGCACACAATCTTATGCAACTCTTTCAACTAGAGCACATAAACTGTGATAATCTTACATACACAATTAATACCAGGTGATACTTTTGTTCTATGCAAATCAACATGTAAATTTTTTCAAATGTTATTCAGGAATTATTTTACCAAAAAAATAGTAATCTTAAAAAACAAAATTATGTAACAGACCATTTTAACAGTATAAAAATTAAAGCTATTTGCATTAACAATTTCATTTAAATTGATTTATTTGTAACCTTTTATAAAAATATTTTCAGGAAAAATTACGTGAATGGAAGCTGTATGATTTTAATTTTGAAAACACTATAAATGCTATGATTACTTTGTTCACTTCTTCTACTGGTGATGGTTGGTATATGTAAGTTAAATATTTTTTATGTTTTCCTAATAATGGTTATTTTTTCATTTCTTTAAAAAAAAAAGCATTGAATAATAAAAATTTTTAAGAAAGTTTGTTTTTAGAAAAAAATGAACTTGAGCTTAAATGAGAACTTAAAAATATTTTAAAACTAGATTTTAAATTTAACAGTAGTTTCTTTGTGGCTTTTAGCCATATGCAAAGAGGAATGGACAGTAGAGGGGAGCATCTAAGTCCAATTAGGAATAACAAGATTTGGATTTCCATCTACTTTGTCACCTTTGTTATTATCTTCTCTTTTTTTTTCATCAATGTATTTGTTGGAATGATAATTCTCACATTTCAAGAGCAAGGTGCTGCTGAATCTGATCAACAGCTGGATCGAAATGCTGTAAATTCATAAGTTTTTTAAATGTTGCAGTTTTTAAAAATGTCTTTAGGTTAATTGGAGATAAGTGTGATGATTTTTATGCTTAGAGTTTAATCTATGTACATGACTATGTAATGAATCTATATTATGTTTATGCTTGAAATTTTAATCTATGTGTTTTATGTTTGGAATTTTAGTCTATGTGCATGAATATTATTTAGAAAAACAGTTTAGTATTTGCTATGACATCCAAGCCGATGGAACGTTTTATGCCTGAAGACGTGAAGAGCTGGCAGTACACTGCTTGGGCTTTAATCGAAACCAATATGTGGGAACTTGCTATCATGACACTGATCATATTAAATACATTTGTCATGCTTATAGAGGTTGAGTTGTTTACTTTTTAGAATGTCATAGGAAACCATTGTGGCATTAAAGTTGTTTTTAAAAATTATAATTTTTTTTATAACTACAATTTAGGGGTGGTAGATTAATTGGTATTTTGAATTGATTAACAATTGATTTTCCCAAAATTAATTGATTAGTTTTTGATTAATTTTAAAAATGAATTTTTAAAAAGAGTATATTCCTTCTCTTTTATTTCTCTTTTTTCATATAATTTTTCAGATATAATTTTAAAAAACATGTTATTAATAGTATTATCATTTACACTAGTTTGTAACTTAGTAATAAACAAACCAGCAGCATTAAAACTTCTTTCTGCTTTTATAGAAGATGAGGGTAGACTTAGCATTGTATTGTAAATCATTTCTAGAGAGCATGGTCTTTTTCTAGTGCTTTCAAGTACTGCTATTTCACATTTGATATAAGTCAAAATTTCTTGAGGGGATGAATTACAAATTAGTCCTTTAGCTCTTCCTACTAATGAATTTATAGGTGATATAAGTTCTGCTTGTTCTTCAGCTTTATTTTTATTTCTCATTGGTTCCATATGAGAAGTGATTTCAAACTCAGATGTTACTTCAACTTCAAGTTCACTTTTAATCTTTTTTTTTTTTAATATCTTTACTATTGGCCATAGTTGTAAATGAGATAGGATCTACAGCAGTTAAATAAGCTAATACCTCTTCAGTTTTTTTATTTGTTTTTTTAAAGTAGGTAGCAGATTTTGGCTGTATAGTTTTAGACTTTTTTGAAACAATTTTGGTTAGCAAAATTTTATGTTTGATGTAAGACACTTAAAGTTGATGACTTGTACTGCTGCACTAAAAATGTATTATTTGTTTACATTTCTCAGTGGTACCAGATAAAAACATAAGTAATTCCCATTTAATGTCAAAAAACACCAAATTTTTTTAATTTTTAAAACAGCAAATTAATCTTTTTTAATCAATAATCGTTAATTGGCTACCACTCCTACTGCAATGTCACAATGTATTAAAAAAAAAGCATAGATATATATACATTTAATATTTAATGAAACATTAGTCATTCTAACTTTAAGCAAATTTGTTTTCTCTCTTAGTTTATTTTTTATATTTTATATATGATATTTTATATAGAAAAACAACATAACTTATGATAAAGTTGAATTGAAATTTGTCACATAAGTTTTGAAATTTTTTTCATATATTTTAGTTCTATAATGAACCTCCATCTTACAACC
Source organism: Hydra viridissima (assembly GCF_058129835.1). Taxonomy (NCBI): domain Eukaryota; kingdom Metazoa; phylum Cnidaria; class Hydrozoa; order Anthoathecata; family Hydridae; genus Hydra; species Hydra viridissima. The sequence continues at coordinate 6,830,936 of NW_028324308.1, read as the reverse complement.
GCTTCATCGATAAACTCAATTTAGTGTTCTCTTTTATATTTGTATTTGAGTTTGCTGTCAAGTTTTTTGCACTGGGTTGTGTAAGTAAAAATAAATTTATAGTCGATTAATTAAGCATTATTTTACATGTTGACTTTTTTCTAGGCACCAGTGATTTGGCTTATAAAATCCACATAAAGTTAATCCAATTTACTTTGCAGATTATAACAGTCTGATCATTAAATATTTTACAAACTATTATCCGAAAATTAATTTTTGAACTACTAGCGAATTTTTATTTTGTGGATTCTCTTTGATGTTCGAAAAATTTTACGAATCAATTTAACTTTAATTTGCTTAGCAAATTATATCAATTGCACTCCATTTGCGTCACCATTAAATGGTGCGGTCCAAAAAAATTACATTTTTATTATGTGCGCGTCCTATAAATAGTGGATTTCTTTTTTTATTTTCAATCAGTTCTATTTGGAAATCTTAACCTACAACAATTCGTTCAACAGATCAATTCTGCTATTCTTCACTTACATCTATTATGGTAAGCCATTATTATTTTGATTTAAAAATTAAGAATTTTTCGAACTGAGTTTTTGTGGATTTTTTTTTTTTTTTTGATCGAGTTCATTTGCAAATTAATTCGCTTTGCATATTGCTACAATTAGTGGTTTGGTCTGATAAAATTTATATTGTTATATTTCTTCTACTTAAATAGAAATAGAAATAAAAATAGAAATAGAGATAAGAACTAGTTTGAAAAATTGTTACTTTCATTTCAACATTTAAAGCAAATAACCTTTAAATAATTAGTTCATTAATTGAAAACTTTATGAATGCCTCAAAAATATCATTTTTTATTAAGACAAATATTAAGGAAAAATTTCAAATAACTTTTTAAATTTTTTTTTTTGGAAACTGTTTGCGTGCATAAAAAACTATCAAGTTTTATTAAGGCAAATATTAAGTAAACATTGAGGGATATATTTCAATAAAAAGTTCATAAACTGAAAATGTTATTCGAGCTGTGTTTTCGGATTTTTAATCTGAAAAGTAATCCATATTAATAGTCTAATCTGTTTTTGCAGATTCTTAATTCAATAAATAATCCGAAATATTAGTCCAATCCAATCTAGCAAACTTTATCCAAAAAACAATCTGGTTTGTTTCATTTTTATGTTATTTCTTTTTTTTTTCTTCTCAGATGCCTAAGCTGTCATATATTTGGGAATTCTTCAACAAGGTGGAGTAAAGCAAGGGAAAATGTAAGGCCTGTTGCAAAACATACTTGATCAATTAAAGCACCACAAGTCCTTTGAGGAACCATTTGAAAAGAGTCCATTTGAATTTATATAAACAGTTAGAAAGGAAAAACAAGGAAAAATCAACAATTCCAAACATTTTTGATGAGCTTGCCTCTGAAGACTCAGATTTTGAACAAATACAAGAAAGAAGGAAGAAGAGGAGATGTCCACAGACACAGAAAGATACACCAGCATTGCCACAGCCTGGACCAAGTGGAACTTGTGGCACTTCCAACACTCAGTCACAGCAAGGTAGAAAACAGGCTACCAAAACAGAATTGGAAGTCACTGACATCAATCAAATACGAGCTGTTGTTGACATTACTAGATGGGTGATTGAGCACAGTTGACTGTTTTCTATTGTAGAAACTGAAGCATTCACCCAGATGATGAAAACTGCAACCAACAGTCAATTCAGAGCCATTATAGCAAAGAATATTTCTTCAAAATGCATTCCTCTCCTTTTTAAATTCATTCAGGAGTAAGTAAAAAACATTTTTAATACAGACTAGTCAAATCTTGATGGAGTGGCCTTTACATCCGATGTATGGACCACTGGTCATACCAATTTGTCTTTCATGAACCTTACACTCCAATATATAGATTCAAAGTTCCAATTAAAGCGCTTCTTGGTGAAAATGTCTTACTTCCCTAAAAAACAGACTGGGGACAATAATGTTAAGAAACTCAATGAATTTATCAACAAACCTGAACTTGATTTTGGAGTCAAACCTGGATAATGGTTGATGGTGCAGGTAATGTCCAAGCAGGTGTTAAAAAATCAATTGGCATAGAAAGTACAATTTGGTGTGTCAACCACAATCTAAATCTAGTTGGCAGTGGTGCTGTCAATAATAAAAGATGTTTGAAGTGGTCAATTCTCAGCCACAAAATAGCAAAATTAGGTCACTTCAACCACTCCTCCCAAAAAGCTGTGACTTTAGTTAACACTGCCAAAGTCTTAAATAACTCCAGAACGAAGTTTGTGCAAAGATGGAACTCTTACCTCCTTCAAATGGAGTCTGTGGTGTATCTTTTTCCGGCAATGCATTCTTTAAAGAATCCGAACCCTTCTGTTTCTGGAGATTGTAAGTTGACAGATCTTTTACCAACAGAAGATGAAGTGGAATCTATTCAACCTATCATCCGGGTTCTGAAAGTCTTCTCAGAATTCTCTGAGAAATGCAGCAGCAAAAAGAATGTTAGCATCTGTTCCATTACTAATTGCCTACACAACAACAGAGGAAGATTAGCAAGGGAGATGATCAAGCCAAAAACCTCAAAGGGGAGCTGATAAATATTGAATTCTCTATTGCTATTTTTTAGATTACAGCAAATAAAAATGTACTGGAATTCTGAAAACAAAACCAGTATGTTTACCCAATAATTTCAAGGCTGGCCAGAAAAAACCTCTGTATTCCTGCTGCATCATCAACATCTGAAAGAGTTTTCTCAACAGCAGGGAACATACACAACTCTAGAAGAACTAATCTTTCAATCTCAAAGGTTGAAATGTTGGTATAAATGAAAGAAAACACTAAGCAACTCAGAAAAATTCAAGACATTGTGTGGCTAGGAAATGAATTTGGAAAATGATTAACTTTCAGTGTGATTTTGACATCTTTTTTTATTTCTTAACATCCAAATCATTTCATTTGATTGTATATTTGAATATTATAAATAAAAATGAATCTCATTTCAAAAGCATTCCTTAGTCTGAATCTGTATAAATCGGCAAAAATAATTTCAGTTTGGATTCCAATTCGAAAAAAAATTTTGGGACTGCGATCCAATCTGAAGGTATCAGACCAAATTGTAATCCAAAAAAATTTTAAAGAATTATTTTCCAATACACTATTTTCGGATCAAATCAATTCATAAATAATTTGAACCAATCAGCAAATATAGTTTGGTGCACAATCCGACAATCTGATAAACAGTAACGGATTGGCTGTGTCTAATTTTTTTGTTTTAGTGATTGTGATGGACATGATAGTGACAGTAATTCAATGTTTAATCAATTTTACAGTGGAATAAGTTTTTTTGCTTATTTTTTAGAATTACTTCAAAGACTTTTGGAATGTCTTTGACTTGATGATTGTGTTAGGTGGTCTCATGGATTTTGTTATTAAAACATTTTTTGTAAGTTTCAATTTCTAAAATAAAAATTTCTATGTTGATAACTTTCAAATGGTTTAAGTTGTTTGTAAAAAACTGATTTAAGTTTTTTGAATTAAAATTGAACTGTGCTTTGTATACTTGTAGAAAAGTGTTAAATTTGATACCAGCATTTTTCGCTTGTTTCGTGCTATGAGATTGGTGAAACTACTCAGAAGGAGTCGCTCATTGCGTATCTTACTATGGACCTTTCTCAAATCATTTCAAGTAATTTTTATTATAATTACTTCAATCAATAAATCAAGTTATAATATAATTATTTAAAAAATTTCAAAGTAAATCTGTCTAATTTTTTCTTACTAAAAGTTAACAAAAGTTAGTTGCAATCATTTTTTTGTGGGTAGGTGATTGAAGATTCATCAAAACTGTATTTAAAGTAAATTCTTTTCTTTCAGGCATTACCCTATGTTGGTATGCTAATTTTTCTGCTATTTTTTGTTTATGCTATCATTGGAATGCAGGTTTGAACTTTAGTTTTAAAATGATCTCAAATTTATTAAATAATTTTTAACTTTCTTTTCATTTATTTTCCCTATATTTATACTCACTCTTATGCTAGTTTATGTATTGCTTTGTTTATGCTTGTTCTATGTTTTAGGTTTAAGTAATGTTGTATCTTTTATTTTGCTAACTAATTCTTTTTTTTAAAGCTTGTTTAGAGCTAATTTTAGTTATTAAATTATATTCTGTTCTTTTTTAACTCTCATTTTTTTGTTATTTAGATTTTTTTTGTTATTTCTTTGTTATTTAGATCTTTTCACAGATAAAATTAGAACCAGATGCAGAAAATACACCAGCTAGTCTTATTAATGAAAATAACCATTTTCGGTCATATTTTAGTTCAACTCAAGTGTTGTTTAGGTTGTTTAGATTTTTTTTTTTTTAAAATATAACTTTTAAAAGATTATTAGCTGCCTTACTCATTAGATCATCAATTTTTATACAGATTATTTTACTATTAACAATCTAGTTTTAATTATTTTCTATTTTTAATTTTAATTCCTTTCTACTGTTGATTTTAATTCTAATCTTTAATCGTTTTTATTCTTTTTTTATTGTTTATTTTATCTTTTTACTATTGTTCACTTATATTCTTTTTTTTTATTTAGCTATTTTGTTTTTTTCATTTGTTCTGATTAATTCTTTATTATTGTTCATTTTACTAACATTTGTTTTAAATTAAAAATCTTTTTGAAAGATTTTGCAACTTTACATGAGTTAATTTTTCTTAACTAAACCTGTTTTATATTGTACTTATTCCACTATAACTGTTTTTTGCAATATCAACCAAGGTTGGTCTAACAGTGTAACAATTTTTACAATTGCTTGTTAGTAAAAAAATCCTGATTTGCTTGATCAGAGGTTTATCCCTATAGTTATAAAAAAAGGGTTTCTAAAATCTGAACAGAGTGCTAATCCTAAAAAAATAGACATTTTATGTTTGCAAATACAAAATAAGAGAAATATAATATTTCTAAAGATGTCAGGATATTGGCTTGTTTTTTTTAAGAATATCTTGATATTTAAAATAGATTTATATTAAAATACTATTTTTTCCCAAACCGTAACCATTAATATATGAAAAAGTTTTCAATTAGTTTTCGAATGTGCTTATTTTATACTAGATTTAATTTATAATTTTTAGATATATTTATTTGGAATATTTTGTACAATTCAGATCATTTCTAGGATTAGCCTGGAAAAATGAATTGATAAAGAATGGCTGATTGTGTGTGTACTAATATAGTGTAACCGTTTTTAAAATTTTTTTTCTTTTACAGAATTGCGACAGGAGAAAATTGGCCCAATATTATGCTGGCATGTACCAGTAATGCTGATTGCGATAAAGATTTAGCATCTTATGAAGCTGGAGAAGAAAAATGTGGAACATTTCTAGCATACTTCTACTTTGTGTCATTTATTTTCTTTTGTTCATTTCTTGTAAGTATCCTAGGTGACATAGCTGAGTATCTCATAAATGGAATTGTATGGATTGTGTGCCAATAATCAAAATGTTTTAAAGTGAAATTACTTTAATTTTATTTTACTTCCCTAGATGTTAAACTTATTTATTGCTGTCATCATGGACAGTTTTGCGTTTTTAACAGAAGACTCCAGCATTCTCGGACCTCACCATTTAGATGAGGTAGTCACTGTGTGGTCTGATTTTGATCCAAGAGCTAGGTCTACCTACTTTTTGCTTTTATGTATTTATAAAGCTAATAAACATTTGTTTTTTTTTATAAATATTTAATAAAGGGTTAAACTTAAAGATTTTCCGAATAGTTTTAAAAATACTTTAAATTATTTTTAGCGGTCGTATCAAACATACTGAAGTGTGTCAACTCTTGAAACAAATGTTACCACCAGTCGGCCTGGGCCTCAAATGTCCTAAAACTGTTGCTTACAAGGTTTGTGACTTTTTTTTTTATCAAACCGAACTATGTTTTATTAATAGTTTCTTTACTAAAAGTTATTAAACTTTTACAAATTTTTTTCTTTTTCACTTGCTACAGCGATTAGTTAAGATGAATATGACATTGTACAAAGATGGTACCGTCGATTATACTGGAACTTTTTTTGCCCTTGTTCGTTCAGGATTGGACATATATACTGAAAATGGTAAGTGTACATCTACTTGTAATTGGTAAGTGTGTGTGTGTAAATCAGCAGACTAATAATAGCGAGCAAGAATAGTTTCTAGCATTTTTCTACTAAAGAAATTTTGTATCACAAATTGATTTTAATGTGTAAAATCTTTTTTATTTCAGCTAATTTAAAAAGTAACGACGTTGCTTTTCGCAAAATGTTAAAAGAAGTCTTCCCTAATATCTCGAAGCGTACTTTAGATCTTGTAATTCCAAGAATACCTAGAGGTAATACTTTTGTTAGCACACTTAATAGAAGCCACATTTTTTATTTTTTTTATTTATTGTTTTGATTGAATAATGATTGCTTTTATTTGTGACCGGATATTTTTTTACAGTTTTCCTCTTTATGTTGACTTTTTTACTTATTTTAATTTTTAACTTCTCGTTGGCAATTATTCTAAATTTAGACTCAAAGCACATGACTATTGGTAAGGTTTATACAGCAAAACTCATCTGGGAGAACTACAAACATTTTAGAAATTCAGGGAGACGTAGAAAATCCGTATACCAGGTAATAAGTTTAAGAACTTCGTTGTAATCTTCACTTATTTTAGAAATATTTTTAAATTTACTATCAATTTAATATTGAATAAGTTGAAACAGTTTGTTCTAACATAAAGTGTTTATTATAATTGTTTCTGATCTTAACCCTTAAGCACTATCCTTAGCACTTTTTTTTCGCATAGCATGACCCTCTGCCTTTTCTAAGCGAAGCGTGATTATGAGTGTTACTCAAATCAACATGAGCAATATTAAACGTTCGTTCATGAGAAACAATCTGTCGTTCAAAGACTGCCTGTAAATAAAGTGATATTAACAACATACTTTATATTATTTTAATTGTCATTACTAAAGTTGATGTTCTTACTATTCTGTAGTATTTTATAAATAAATCCTTTAAAGTTTTTAAAAAGATCTGAGAGATTTAAAAGCTAATCACAATCTTCTGTGTTTTTTTATATAGATTTCGTTTATATACAGAATTTGTAATAAAAAATTTTCAAAAGTTGTAGAAAAAGCAAATGCTTTTAAAAGAAGAAGAAAAAACAATATTTACTTAATTTTATTAAGTAAAATAACATTTCTGCATCTGAGTTCCACAAGCAACATTCTTTAAGGATTTTTTTTAGCGATATTATTTTCAACGCAGTAAGTAATGAATTGAATTAGATAATACTTTTGGTTTTCATCTTTTGTAATGAATTGTGTTAAGTGTTGTGACAAGAGTGTTTTGCTTTGCCAGATGAAAATTAACGCTACTGCAAAAGAATGCAAATCAGCGCTAAATATGGACGCTAAAAAAATCTTTTTTCTTTGTTATTGGGAATGGTTGAAATAAAGAAATCGATGCACACGAAATAAAATTACAACAGATAGATGGATGATGGTATCTTCTCTTTAACTGATCATCGTTTATATTCCTAGCGAACAGATTCCGACATGACACGAGAATAGAAAGATTAAAGTCATCTAGAAATATACAAAGCATTAAATACAACACTTCCAGTATCAGCGGCTTTTTCTTTGGGAATTATTCTTAGGCTTTTCGTAATCGCTTGAGCAATAAAACATTCGAAGCTTGCATTTTTTTAGTTGTTTTTTTTATTTATATGTGCGGTTTGACTGTCTTTTTTTTTTTTTTTTTAATTAACCACAAACTTTAAACAGGTTTTATATAGATTCAGTCCACTGTTCAACGGTGACATTACGCGCATTGATAAGCGAGCTTTGAAAGTAAATTATGCTATATCGCTAAATAGTTTTGCTATTATCTTTTGTGGAAGGATTTTAAATTACAGCTAGCAAAATCTTAGCATTGTAATGTTTCATTGCGGCTAAAACACCGAGTGGTTCAAAAGTCCCTCCACCGTTTAAAATTCAAATAACTTACTATAAGTTTTTTTTTTTTTTTTTTTTTTTTTTTTTTTTAATTTAATCTCTACAGCCTCTACACACAAAAGTAACGGTGAGAGGGTGCAACTGCCCATCCAGCTTGCTTGAAAAATTAACTCCAGAGGGAAACCTCTAGGGGAACGATAATTTCGTGTAGTTCTGAAATTACTTGTCACACTCACCTGAATTAATTGCTCCAGACTTCTTCCTTTAGGGGTATTTAAAAAAAATTTTTTATTCAGCTATAAAAGCCCAAAATCCATGAAGAAATTGAAAGTATAAGCTAACAGACAATATAAGGGTGATGATTCACCCCTTAAAAAGCACGTTGCTATTGCAGGAAAGAACGTGAAAAAAATTTTTATAGGGTAATTAACTTAATCACTTTTTTGATTGTGTTTCTTCTACAATTGAAATAATTCTCAAATTATGCAGTTTGCTATTTTTTGGATAAACCATATATTTATAGATAAGAATTAAAAAGATTCCAAAATTACCCCATTCATAATTTGAATTTCAGAAATGTGTTGAAAGAAATTCAATTTATGAATGGGATAATTTTGAAAAAAATTTGAAAAGGTTTTAGTTATTAAGTAAAATATATCTTTAGATTTATGTTATTGAATGTAATCATACTGTGCATCAAAAATTTATCTCATCCTGTGCATTTCAAGCCGAGTGAATTGCGCGCAAAATAAATTTTCATCCTATGAATATTTTAAAATAATTCAATAAATTGTGGACGCGAATTTAATACTTTGCGATTTGTTTAACGCAAATATCAGTTATTTAAAAAAAAGTAAAACAAAAAAAAACACATGGCTGGAAATCGAAGACAATCGGTCTCTGTACCACCATCTGTAGAAGTTCACGATGATAACTATTATCCAACCAATCACTTGTTTGTTCTTACGCCAACCAATCCATTTCGAAAGGCATGCGTTGCAATCAGCACTTCAAAAGCGTTTGACTCTTTTATAATGCTTGCCATCGCAGTAAACTGTATTATGATGGCAATGAATGCTCCTTTACCAAACGATGACAAATCCAACCTCGGAAACACACTAGTAAGCTTATTTTCAGTTGTGATTTCTTAGTGGGTATATTTAAAGCAATATAGTTTTAAACACCTACTGACATAATTGCAGCATTACAGACTCATTTGTAGCATTCAATATTTGTGTTTATTTTTCTACTGTTAAAAATGTGTTTTAAGAAGTGAATTACATTATCAAAAGATGTGTGAATGTTAAAAATCTAAGTTAATAAAGAGTCCAATATCGACAAAGGTTTTTAAAACAGTAAAAAGTGAACACTCCTAAACGCAGTATATTAAAATGATTTACAAAGTGCTAGAAAGTTTCTATTTTTGCTTCTAGAAAGTTATTATTCTCTAAAAAATCTTAACAATTAAAAAAATGACTACTATTTTCTTCAAGAAGAGAATATTATGGGAAACTACATTATGGTAGCAATTAGTCACAAAACCAAAGTTTGCTAGAAATAAATGCCACTTTCTATATTTTTGAGATTACCCAAAAACAAAATTTTAGTTGATTTGGAGTTAACATAATGGAATCAAAGATAAATATATAACAGATTATCGTTACCATTCGTATTAAATGTTAACAAAAAAGAGAGTAACGCATTTAAGACAAACTTCTGTAACTAGAACGTGTGTACTGTTTAAATGCAAAAAATATCTGTGATTTGAACAAACATAATTCAGAGTATGAGATTTTGAGTGAAGACATGGATCTTATCAGTTTTTAAAGATTATACAAAAATGCTTGATTTGATCATAGTAGATCATCTTTATTCAAATGGCTAACTGTATGTAAAAAAGAAGTTGCCTTATGGATTGGCCAGCATTAACATTATATGTATATTTACTTAGCATTTTTTACTAAAAGTAAAACTATTTTGGTGCATCTGCACAATTATTTGAGTAAGAAACGGTAAAAATTCTGCTATTTTAGTAGTATACAGCCAAGTTACCTAAGTTTTATAAGTTTGTAAAATTTGAGCAATTCTTGAAAAGTTTACAGATAGACAGCTGTAATTACAGATCTCAGTAAAAAATTTACAAAGATAAATTTAAAAAAGTGTAAATTTATACCGTTATATTTCTATTTAAAAAGAAGAAGTTTGCAGAAGACTTTTACAGGACAAGTCGAACTGTATCTGTGAATACAGAAATTTTTTTTTAATTTATTCTTAAATTTTCTTTTTTTTTTTTTTGGATGAAGTGTTGAGAAACTGAAGACCGAGTTTCCGTTGAAGTTGCCGCTCTATTTTAGTACAAAAATTACAACTATTTATGCTTAGAGCGTTATTCAAATTCTTATAGACTAGAGCTGCGTTTGAAAACGTGTTTAGTTTAACATATCACAGCAGTGCTTAATATAATGCATCATAGCAGTGTTGAACATAACGCATTTTATTTCTGTGCAGCTGTATTATAGATTACGAAAATTGCTAGGAAAAACATAAAGGAGAGAGAAGGCGCACTATAAACTCGCTTAGTTATTTAAGGTTGTCCATTACAATGAGCTACGCCTTACTAATATTTTACTTAAAAATACTTTTTACTGTATGTAATAGGATGTTTAGATACAAACAAACCCAATAGTATAAAAAAGTGTAATAAATAAATATTTTATGTGCATAATTATTCATGCGAGGACCCAACATACTCCAATATTTGTTTCCTTTAATCTTTTGAACCAAATTTACTCATTAAATAAACTTTTACAGAAGGTTTTGTGTCTACTTGACAAACAATCGGAACTAACTTTTAAAAATTTTGCACCATCCCAGCAAGTACACAACGTTGAAACAACGTTGAAATAACGTTGATCAACGTCGATCAACGTTATTTCAACGTTGTTTCAACGTTGTGTGTTTGCTGGGATTTACCGAAACACCAATTATAATTGTGATATTTTGTAGAATATTTTGTTTTTATGGATGGTTTCACCGTTGCAGAATCGGAGTAAATTATTATAATAGGTTTTCGTAACGGTTGTAAAACCAGTAATAAAAATATATGATATTTAAAGTTGATTTGCTGCTGTAATTACACATGCGCGGAAGCAATTACGGAAAGTGGAATTGACGTGAAAATCTTATAGAATGAGCGGGTTTTTTTTATGAACATATTTGAGGCACTTTTTAAAGTCTAAATTGAAGGCGAAACTTTTGTAGAACAGAGTTTTTAATGAACAAAGAAGATTTAAAATTCCAAAAGTTGTGTTCTCTGCGAGAAAGCTACAGCTGCTTCATTTTATATTTTCTCGAAGGTTCAACAGTATACTTAGTGTATATTAAGGGAAATATTTGTCAAAAAAATATATATTTATATGTTAAATAATTACAGTTTTTTTTTAGTATTAGATTTTAATGCGTGATTGAAACTGTAGTATAAACGCGTGTCAGAATTTAACAAAACTTTCGTAAAATCTACGTATTTTTTGGTTTACGCCTAGAACGTGATGAACAGGTGTCTGTAAGGGTTTTAATTCCGAAAGTGAAACTAGATGTGCCGGCTGGGTAGTAACTAACTACGTTATTGTTAACACGAGATATGACTTTAACGTAGCAATGTCGTTAAGAGAATCATGACCTTTATTCTGCTACGTCTCATCAACAGATACAACACATTCAACATTTTCATCTAGTTTGGTGCTTTTTAGCTGCATCCGATCCCAATTTTATTAGCAACAGTTATGCGTTATCCTAACATTTTGTTATCTATTTTAGCATATTCAAGCTCTGTCATTTGTAAGATCTGTTAAACTGAATCTATTCAAGCTCTGTCATTTGTAAGATCTGTTAAACTGAATATGTGTGAAAAAGTTTGGATTGACGCAGGACCTTTATCCATTTCTCAAAATAACATCACTCATCTTGTATTAATATCAAAGCTATCCTGACCAGCTTATTTTGATAAAATAATTTTATTGGATGTAAAAATATCTTTACTCAAATGGCACAAAGAATATGAAAATCTCATTTTATTTGCCCATCTTTTCTTTTCAGTTATCAAACTTTTAGCGGATAGTCCCGTTGGCTTACATTCTGGGCAAACTGCTATGCTTTTGCAAAAGTATCAAAGCCCATTAGTAAATAACTTTTATTAAAATCTGCTTCTTTTAAAGTACTTTTTTTAAAATACACTTGTCAACCATGGAGCTTTATTAGCAATAATTTCAGAAATAGATTTTTCTGAAATTATTGCTAATAAAGCTCCATAAAATACACTTGTCAACCATGGAGCTTTATTAGCAATAATTTCAGAAATAGATTTTTGAACTTTATTTGTTTCTGGTAACTTAGAAGTAAAATAGTTTAAATGAAGAAAGCATAAGTTTTGCAAATGTTACTTTTTTATAACGCTTTGCTATTCCAAAATATAAAAATAAAAAAAACATTTTGACAGAGTAAAATTTAAGAAATATAATTGGTGGGAAGTAAATAAAAAACAATTTTTAGCACCTCATTTAAAAATCAGTATATACCTAATTTTAGTAAAAAAAAATTAAATTTTTTGATATTCATAAACTAGAACAAATTTTGCATAAAATGATGTAATCAAAATTTTGAATTTGTTACTTTTTAATGGTAGCGGACCACCATAAAAAACTCATTACTGCCAAAAATTCGGACATCCTCACACAATCACATGTAACGCTTCGTTTTCTCCATAAAATTGATTAAAATTCGCAAATTTCAACTTTTACAAAGAATACAAATTTAAAGAATCGACTTGGTGTACACATTCGTTCATTTCGTAAAAATATCAACAAAAAAACCGCTAAATCATATTGGCGTACAAAATTTTTTTAATTGCCAAAAATCTCCTTTTTCTGTAATTATAGCAAGCATCTTCTACTTTATTGGATTAATTTTTTAGGGTCTGTGTTTACAGGCATTTAAAAAAAAAGTTCCATAATTACAGAATTCTGTAAAATTTTATTGGAAAATATTTTTCAGCGTTAATTTTATTAAACAAGTACTTGAAGAATTTAAAATATTTAAAAAAATTAATTTTATTATTCACTGCAAAGTTTTTGTGTTTGTGCTTTCATTATGTATTTGTCCCTTTCATCATGTATTTGCGTTTACCTATTACTTCTGATAAATTACAAGTAAAAAACACTTTTGTCAATTGCTAAAACATTTAATCGAGGAATGAAAATGTTTAAAATCAAAGACTACAAAAGTCTTCCAGCGTAAAATTCCATTTTTCTTAAAAATAGAAAAAGTGGACGACTTAGGGTTTTCCACTGACAAACGCCAAATTATAAACTTTAAATATGTAAAAAATTTTAACCATGTAAAAAAAAGCTAAAGCATATAATGGTTTCAGACAAACTAAAAAAGTTTTTCAATTAAAATTAAATTACTATTAAATAGCATTAAGAATAAAAAAAGAATTATGCTTGTTAGCAACTGTTATCATCATTACTGCCACATTCCTTGTGTAATAGGTCTATCCATCGTAATCATCCAAAGTGATCATCCAATAATGATAAAAAGATAATAGCTCTTGGTTTTGATCAAATTTACAATTGTTTTGAGTTCTTTAAAAGATCTTCTTTTGGAAGATTTTCTCAACACAGTAATGCTGACAAATGCAGATGAAAAAAAAAAAAAATTTAATGTGAATAATATTAATTTTAGATTTAAAAGATTTAATGAATATAAGTAAAAATCCCCCTTTTTTTTCTGTTTATCCTTAAATTAAAAAAGGTGAAAAAATATCTTTCCTATGACAGATTTGATTATATTGTATAAATTTTATTTATTGCACTGCTGGTATAAATGTTATTTAGTTTTATTTAATGTTTTTTGTATGTATGTATGTATGTATGTATGTATGTATGTATGTATGTATGTATGTATGTATGTATGTATGTATGTATGTATGTATGTATGTATGTATGTATGTATGTATGTATGTATGTATGTATGTATGTATGTAGGTATGTATGTATGTATGAATGTAGGTATGTATGTACGTACGTATGTATGTATGCATGTGTTATATAACCTATATAATTTATATTATTTAATTTAAAGTTTATAGAATTTATATAAATTATATATATTTAAAATTTTTGGAGCCTCCTACTTCTAAATGGTTCAAGTCTGTTCTGAGCTCTTAAAGAGCCTATATGCATGCATGTGCTCATGTTCTTCATGTTGCTGTGATATTTCAGGAGTCATTTGAAGTTTACTTGCTTGGTATATTTTGTTCTGAGGCTTTTTTCAAGATCGTCTCTCAAGGGTTCCTCTTGCATGAAAATGCATACTTGCGAAACAGCTGGAATATTCTTGACTTTGTTGTTGTTGTCACTGGGTGAGTCTTTTAAAGTAATTTTTTTTTAATTGAGAATGTTGATAAGGCAACCTAGTAATTTGTTTTTTAAAGTTTGAATTTTTAAGGTTAGTTTTTGTTAATAAGGATAAAAAAAGCCTTATTTTCTTATTTTATTTTTTAAAGAAGCTTAACAACTTTACTTTATGAACAAATTAATAGTGTTATGTTATTCAATGTTATCATCATCTCATTTACATTTTCTAAATCAAATGAAATTTAACTAATTAACTAACAACCAACCTTTATTTTAAAGCAGGAATTTATTTTTACTTTAGTGATATATAGTTAAATTTTTTTTATAAAGTACCTAATATTTTAAGTTTTAGTAATAACAAACTTAATAGTCTTTCATTTTTGATTGCAAATAGCATTTTATAAACTTAATCTAAAACTCTTTCAGCATTAGCAGATGTAATAAGAAGAGTCAAGTAAAGTTTATAAAATAACGATTTCTTTGGTAGAACTGATGCTATCTGTTTTTCAATGAGAAAAGTCCCTCTTTAAATCACTTTCGTATTTAAGGCAGAGAAAAACATTGTCAACTGAACCAAGCTATAATTGCAAAATTTAGTTTCTTTTCCATCTCCAACATTCTTTCTCACCTCTAAGTGAAATAGTTTATAAACATTAAAAAAAAACAACTTGCTAGCAAAAAAAAGTTCAAATAAGTCTTTCCCAAATATTTTCTTTAGTAATATGAAATTTATTTATAAGTATACTACTAATCTTGCATACAGAAAAGTATTTTGCAGAATATCTAAATGTTTAAAATCCATGTTAATCATTTTAAACATGCTCTGTAATTATAATAATACTATTCTTTTCCGATGTGGTGTGAATGCTGCTTTAACAGTAGTTTTTAAATGTTTTTTTTTTGGTTATCATTTTAATTTTTAATACTTATTGCTAGTTCTAAGAAGGATCTCAATTTTCTATGTAGTAAAGTATTTTATACAACTTAATTATAATCCTGTTATCTTTTATATTTCAGTATCCTTCCTTATGTTGGAATGAATAGCGGAGGACCAACAAAAGTCATAAAAGCTGCTAGAGTTTTACGGCCATTAAAACTTGTATCAGGAATTCCCAGTATGCATTTTATAACAATTTAAAATTTAATGAAGTTAAAAGTTGTCAGAGTTTTTAATATATCTTTTTATTTGTTTCTAAAAATAATGAAACCTAATGGTTTAACTTTTCTTGTCTGATTATTTCATATATATCTTTATTAGAAATTTTTGATACTTTTTTTTTGCTTATGAAAGTTAAAAAACTTTTTTTTTTTTCAATTATCATTTTAAATATTTTTTTTTATTTTTTATTTTTCTAGGCTTGCAAGTTGTCATGAGTGCAATATTGAAGTCTATGGCATCATTGCTTCAGATTTGTCTTCTTATTGGATTTGTCATAGTTATTTATGCAATTATGGGTCTTTCATTCTTCATTGATTTATTCCATTTAACATGTTTTTATACTTCTAATAATAGTGAGTTCCTATGTATTAAGTTTATTCCTATTAATAGGTAGTGGTTCTTATATATTAAATTTATTTCTAGTAATAGTTAGTCAATTCCTATGCAGGTAAATTTATGTTTTAACCTTTCTTTTCTTACTTATTCTAATAAATGTTTTAAATTGTTTGAAATTTTAGTTTTTCATAATTTAAATACTTTAAATTTCACCTCATTTTTCTTAAGAATTTTTTTTTAATAAGTTCTCTTCATAAACAGTATTTGCTTATAAAAAAAATTATTTAAATGTGTTTCAAATAAAAGTAATTTCAATATTTTAAGTTGCACTTAAATATAAAGATGTTTTCAGAATTATTTAATCAACTATGATTTTTCAAGGCAATAAAAAGTATTTAAGTTCACAACATATATGTGGTACTTTTTATAATCTATTGTTTTAAATATCATATGAAGATGTTTTTGATTAAATTATTTAATGATTTTTTTGTTGCTTTTTAAAATTTAGTGATATTAATGAATTAATACAAATTAAACCTTAGTAATACCTTTTTTTGAAAGACAAGAGCCATCTTAATGTATGCTCTCATTTAATAATTTATGTGAGCAGCCAAATGAAAATAGAATGCACTCAGTTTTTTTTTTGAAAGCGAGATTTGACTAAAGTTAAGGGGTAATTAAACATAGAAAATCAGATTGTGATACTTTCTGTGCCTACTGTGTGTTGGAAAGCCAAAGCAACCCTTAAAAAAGTGGTTGTTTAAACTATATAAGAAAAAATTTATAATCATTCATGTTGTTTAAGTTTGTTTATTTTTAAATGGTTTCTCATTTTTGACCCTTTTTGGTTTGACAACACAAGTATTTTTGATTACACTTTATACATAGCTATTTGGCAAGATGGTTACTTATGTGGAAAATCAGATAGTGCTGGCCGACAATGTCCTGATGGAACAGAATGCAAAGAGTATTGGCTTGGTCCAAATACTGGAATAACAAACTTTGATAACATTATACTTGGATGTATTACTGTTTTTACATGCATCACTTGTGAAGGTTGGACTGATGTCATGTATTGGGTAAGATGTGTTTTTATCTTACCATTTATTTACTACAGAGAAGTTCTTTATTAAATGTTTATTACTACATTTTCAATTATATCTTATGTTGATTTTAATTATGATTATGATTAACGAAAATATTTTTTGTCAAAATGCTTTTCAGGCATTCCAAGTATATGATTACAAGGGTCGTTTCATCTGGCTGTATTTTTACTCACTTAATGTAATTGGTTCACAGTTTATGTTAAATTTAGTGTGTGGTGTCCTAAGTGGGTATGTTTGTCACTTTATTTTTTGAATTTTTAACAACTTTTTGATACTGCTAATTGATTTAATGAAATGTTTATTGTTTTTAATCTTTGGGTGCATTTTTTTTAAGTTTCTTTTTTCACAAAAGCTAATTCAAATTAATGATAAAACATTCATCATTATAGTGTGATTGCTTAATCCAAGCATAACAATCAAACAAGCACTTTTTTATATGTTTTAGTAATATGAATTAGTAGTTATAAAATGACAAATAAAAAGAAATTAAAATCTTAAACAAAAAATGGAAGTTTTATATAACGATAGTAGTAAATAATAATAACAACAACAACAATAATAAAAATGATATAATTATTATTATTATTAATGATAATAATAATAACAATAACGATAACGATAACGATAACGATAACGATAACGATAACGATAACGATAACGATAACAATAACAATAACAATAACAATAACAATAACAATAACAATAATAATAATAATAATAATAATAATAATAATAATAATAATAATAATAATAATAATAATAATAATAATAATAATAATAATAATAATGATAATGATAATGATAATAATATTAATGATAATGATAATGTTAATGATAATGATAATAAAAATAATAATAATGATAATGATAATAATAATAATAATAATAATAATAATAATAATAATAATAATAATAATAATAATAATAATAATAATAATAATAATAATAATAATAATAATAATAATAATAATAATAATAATAATAATAATAATAGTAATAATAATAATAATAATAACAATAATAATAATAATAATAATAATAATAATAATAATAATAATAATAATAATAATAATAATAATAATAATAATAATAATAATAATAATAATAATAATAATAATAATAATAATAATAATAATAATAATATTAATGATAATGATAATGTTAATGATAATGATAATAAAAATAATAATAATGATAATGATAATAATAATAATAATAATAATAATAATAATAATAATAATAATAATAATAATAATAATAATAATAATAATAATAATAATAATAATAATAATAATAATAATAATAATAATAATAATAATAATAATAATGATAATGATAATAATAATAATAATAATAATAATAATAATAATAATAATAATAATAATAATAATAATAATAATAATAATAATAATAATAATAATAATAATAATAATAATAATAATGATAATAATAATAATAATAATAATAATAATAATAATAATAATAATAATAATAATAATAATAATAATAATAATAATAATAATAATAATAATAATAATAATAATAATAATAATAATAATAATAATAATAATAATGATAATGATAATGATAATAATAATAATAATAATAATAATAATAATAATAATAATAATAATAATAATAATAATAATAATAATAATAATAATAATAATAATAATAATAATAATAATAATAATAGTAATAATAATAATAATAATAATAATAATAGTAATAATAATAATAATAATAATAATAATAATAATAATAATAATAATAATAATAATAATAATAATAATAATAATAATAATAATAATAATAATAATAATAATAATAATAATAATAATATTAATGATAATGATAATGTTAATGATAATGATAATAAAAATAATAATAATGATAATGATAATGATAATGATAAAGATAATGATAAAAATAAAAGTAACAATAGCAATAGTAATAGCAATAACAATAACAATAACAATAGCAATAGCAATTGCAATAACAATAATAATAATAATAACTAACACATGATGGGCAAATTTAAACAATCTTAACAGCATCTCTATTTCAGTGAAAGGCAAAATAAATTGCTAATTGGAATTTTAGATATTGGAAACTCCTAATTGTTTTGGTAGTTATACCCCTCACCTCAGTTAGACCAAACTAACAATTTCATGTACTATCCTTCTGTTTTTACCAGATCATAAGATTTGTTGATTTAACCCTGAAGTGCAGAAGCCTAACTGTATTTGTGAGAACCGCAATATTTGCCTTGATTACTAATTTTATACTCAAAATACTTTTCATAACCTGTTTCTATGGTTGCAGTAGTCCCAGTGGCATGGATTTTAAAAAATAACATACAGAACAGGTTATATAAGTTCTAAAAAACTTAGAATTTTTAAATCTTAATAAGTAGATATCCAGTACCCATCTTAGGATTAATTAAAAGCTGTTTAAGGCTTAATAGTAGGAAGCTATTCTAACAAATTTTCTTATAGAACTAATTTTAACTATTATATGTTTAAAAAATCCACAAACATATGAAAAAAAAAGAACTTTTGTAAGCAAAATGACATATTTATAATATGTGCTATTGATTTAGTAGAAAATAATTATTTTATGCAGGAAACAGATTTAACAATTACTGATAATTATATTAAATGAATGAATTTAGGTTAAAAAAACTTTTAAATTGATAAAAAGTTAGGTTAAATACTGCCATTTTGTTTACTTCATTAATCCTTGATAATTTTAATCTTCAAAGGTCCCAAAATTTCATTGTTGCAAAGTATTACTTTGCAAGAATATGCAATAACTAAGTATTAACTGTTATTTTTTTGTAATATTTTTATCCAATTGTTTTCAAGTGAGTTTAGTAAAGAAAATGAGCGTGTTGCAAATCGTGAAGAATTTTTGAGACAACGTGCTGAATCAGTAGCAGAAAGAGCTGTTGAAAAGTATGAGGGTTGGGTTGATGAAGGTGAACTTGCTGCTGCAAAGGAGCTTGAAGAAAAGCGTAAGAAATTGTAAATTTGTAAAAAGCAGTTTGAAACAATTTTTATAGAACTCTTTCTGAAGTAATTGTAATTGTATTTAAAAAAAAGTATCAAGGCATATTAATTACTTTTTAGATGCTTATAAAAAATAATTTAGATATAGGCAGCAAGTTGACAAAATTAAAACTATATTTAGCTTAGGTATGATTACTTCAAAAATTTTTTTCTAGTAAAAAAACAAGAAGAGTTGGAAGATCAGGGTGAAGTAATTGAACCTCCGTAAGTCTGTAATTTTTTAAAACTAACTTTATATTCAAAATACTTTTAATAACCTATTTTTATGGTTGACAGAACACTCCCAGTGGTATAGATTGTTAAAAATGAGTTAATTAATTTATAGAACATCTTATATAAGTTCTAAAATATATAGAATTTTCAAATGTTAATAAGTAGATATCCAAATACATATATAAAATATTATGATAGCGTATATAAAATATCTGTTAACATAATATTTTCCAAATGAATTTTATTATTCTGGTTTAAGCCTTTGTAAGATATCTTAAACATCTATGCACACTTTATCGGTAACATCAAAAGTACTAAATTCTGATTGGCAAAAAAAAGTTATAACTGGTAACAACTGATGATGATTTTTAGCATTAACATTTTTTGAATCAGCATGGTATGAGGTGTTGGGAAAAACATAGTTTGAAAGGGTCACTTTTTCACTTGATGTTCCAGCATTCATCAGAGTACTATATCATACTGTCATTCAACAGCCCTAAATACAGCATTATAATATAATACCTAATGCCTAATAACAGCAATAATGAAACCACGTTACTTTTATTACTCTTTTTTTACTTCTTTTTTTTTAAGTTTTAATATTTTCAATCACTTTTTTTATTTTTATTTTTTTAATTATTAATAATGTAAGGTATTATAGTTATTAAAATAATAAAATTGCTTTTAAACAATAATGATCATTATTTTTATCTTTAAAAATATTTATAGTTTATGTTAATTTACTTATAATAACACAAACTATTGTTATATCAACATTAAGATATTAAAATAATTTTATATGATGTTAACATGTTAAGATAGTATCTGAAGATCTTATTATCAGGCAGCGTGTGATGAGTGAACTGGGATTATTTTAGACCCTAAACATATCTACAGTTTTTTATGCAATAATGTTTTGAAGTTGTTCATTTACAATATTTATTAGACTGAATGGTTTGCAAAGTTTTCTACTGAAAAATGCAGCTGTTCGAGTGAAGTTAAAAGCAATAATGTTGTCAAACTTCATGTATTGGTTGGTTATTGGATTAGTGTTTCTCAACAGTGCATCTGGAATTATTCAACATTATAAACAGCCCCAGCTGATTGATGATATTATAAGTAATATGAAAGTCTAATTTTATGATTACTTGTGTAAATTATAGCATCAACTTAAAAAATGTTCTTATTGTGCAGAATATTGGAAATTATGTTAAAACTTATAATCTCATAACTTATCAATCAAAATGTGTAAAAGTTAGTTAAAAAAAAAAAAGTAAGATTAGTTATAACTGGTTTGAAACAAATTGACAAAAATTTTCTTAAAAAAAAAAAAAAAGAAAAAAAAAAAACCTGTAGAAAACTTTTAGTACAGATATTTTTTATGAATTTTTATAACAGCCCTGAATTTTCAGCATTGCATTAAATTTTGGTATAAAAATCGCATTTCTACAAAATAAAAATTAAAATATTTTTAATACATATAAAGTTTAAATTGTAACTATTCTTTTGTTTTCCAGATATATCTGACAATGTTTTTCTTGGTTTCTTCTTCATTGAAATGTGTTTGAAGATTTATGCTTTGGGACCAGCATTATACTTTGAGTCGAAATTCAACTTGTTTGACAGTGTTGTAAGAAAAAAAAATTTTTTGTTTTTCTGTAACTAGTTGTAAATCTTTTAATGTGGTAAAATTTTCAGCTGCGTAGAAATCTTTATATAGTTATGATATTTAATCAATACATTAGCTGTCAATTTATATCAGTAGTTGGTATTTTTGTGTCTATAGCTTGTACTTACACAAATATTTTTTTCACTATCACAGATTTTTACCTAAGAGATTATACAAATACACCAGATAAGTTTAAAATCATTTAATCTGAATTTTCAAAATAGCAAAAAAGTTTGTTTAGAGCATTTAAATGTGATGAATTAATAGTAAAAACTTTAAAAATTCAAGATGATACGATTACTGGTTTCACAAAAAAATCTGGTTTTTATGTTATTACAAATTCTTTTATTAGTTTATTATGGGAGAAGTAAAGAGTTTTTTTTTCTTAAGCTATGCATTAAGGGGACTTTTAAAAATCCTGCATCATGAAGCTGCAGAAAAGCCAAGTGGATATGTAACCTTTGAAATTCAGATTTGCAGTGTATAAACCATATGAAATCATATATACAAAACAAATGAAATTATATGCTATATAAAGCTAAAAATTTTTCATTAGGGCTGCTCAGTATTGAATATCTGCTTTGAAGCAACTTAAAATATACTGTCTGTGTTAAAAAAACCTGTCTGCAAGTTATTTTCGTATTATCATTATACAAAATAATATAAAAAAATATTATAAACAATATCTTGTTTTTTATCAAAAGCATAAAAGAAAATCCTATTTTTAAATATATTTTTAATATTTGGAGTCAAAAATTTGAGCAAATGCTAAACAAACTTTTTTTATTAAAAGAAATACACAAGAAGTAAAAGAGACTCAATCAAACCATATTTCAAATTTTTATTTTTATTTATATAATATTTTTAGTTAGTGAAGCGCTGCAAAATTTTTCTGCATAACTGAAACTCTTTTAATGATTGCCTCTCAGGATTTTAATTTTACTACTGTAAAAAATATGATTTTATTTAGAAAAAGAAATTCATTTACTTTTTTAGTTAAAACGTATAACTAGCAGGTAATTTTTTCAGTAAATTTTTATCTTTTTAAAGGTTGTTTTTATGAGTATAATCAATTGGTTGTTAAACAAGTATGGTGGTATAAATCTTGGGGTGTCTGTGTTACGACAGCTGCGTCTTATGAGACTTTTTAAATTCACAATGTATTTTAAATTTCTTTATCACTTAGTTTTATTAAAGAGGTTTACTTTTCATTAAGAATTTAATTTTTAAAAAGAAATTTGACCTTTTTTAGGAAAGCTAAGTTTTACGAAAACTACAACTTTGATATGTATTTTGGAAATTAATGATAGTTTTTTTTTGATGAAGATTACAAGTGTTCACACTCATTTCCAGGTACTGGCCATCATTGAAGAACTTAATTAGATCAATTTTAGCAAGTATGACATCAATCATGAGCTTACTGCTTCTTCTAGCTCTTTTCCTCATGATCTTTGCTTTGTTAGGAATGCAGCTCTTTGGAGGACAGTAAGTGTGTACTACTTTTGC